>NW_028318014.1:7087500-7387500 GCF_062004578.1 Staurois parvus | reverse complement strand
TTGTAACTAGCAATGTCTCCCTTCTGGTGTAGTGGACTAATGACTATATCTTTGTACTTTTTGTAAAGAAGAAAATGCTATTCACTTTCATGCAGAATGAAGATTATACAGTATGTATGCAATAATTAAATTACTGATTATGCCCACTTTCAAGCAAACATTCAAAACACACCCCAATATGTAGCCACACCCATAAAAGCATTCCTTCATTTTTAACACCCCCTCAAATAACTGGTCATAATAATTGGAGACAAAAAGCAAGTTTTCAAGATGTAGAAACAAAATAAAAATATTTCAAATAGGAGGCATGAAGATATACTGTACATGCATAGTTAGAAGGGCAGCCTTGGCGTATCAAGAATAAAAATGCTTGGAGGCTTGGACAATAAGCTGGATGACATTTAAAGGTGTATGGCTTGTAGTGTGGATGTAAAATAAGCCCCAGCACTCTACAGATATATCCATTATGTCCTCAGATTTTGATATATGAGATACCCAGTGCACAACAACAAAGGGGCTTCATCAAATCATCAAGAAAAAAAAAAGTTGTTACAGGCAATGGATGTATTATCAATGAACCGCCCTCATGCTTTACTTTAAATAACGCATAAAACATATTACACTGCATATTCTTTAGTTTTATTACAGTTTAGAAAACCACCATGGGAGGATAACCATCATAATTTCACTGCTGGAGAAATTAGCTTGAGTTCACTACATCCATAGCCTATGTCCTTTCCGCAGCAGTGTTCAGGACATCTAACATACATCAGTTAGTTTTGGACTACATTATGGTAGTACTGAGAGCTTTGAGTTATGTGACATTATTATCACATGACCGGAAACAGGAAGTGGGGGAAGGTCTTCCCCACTCTCCTGTTACTTGTGCCAATTGAATACCGGCACATGGTGCTGAAACAAGAAACTGGTTTAATTTACAGCACAGTCCCAATCGTACAACACAGTTCTCCGAGCTGGGGACTCCATTTACAGCACAGGGACGCTTTTTTCCTGGGGACAGCCTCCAAAAATTAGTGATATCTTCTCTGCTTATCATCACTAAGACACATTTATGGAGGTTTACGCTAAGGGGTTTATTTACTAAAACTGGAGAGTGCAGATCTGCATTGTCAAAGCTTAATTGAACAAGCTGAAGTTAGAATAGAATTGACTACCATGCACAGCTGCACTAGATTTTGCACTCTCCAGTTTTAGTAAATGAACCCCTAAGTATGTACTATACTACTAATGTCAGCATTGCCCCATTCACCAATCATATTCAACATTTTTCTTACAATTCTCAGAAAGGAGAAAAGGAAATATAGGCTGTTTTTTTTTTATCATGCTTGTCATTATAACTGAGCTCATACTGAAAAGAAGGGTAGCACTTAACTTGCAATTTTATTCCATTTTACTGAGCTGATATATATCTGAAGGGCCACTACAAAGAAGCTAGTCTTGAACAAATCTTGCACTTTCCCCATAATAGGAATAGTCCCTGGGAAATTCAATTCTGTCCTGCCTGTAGTATTAAATTTGGCCCCTAGTTGGAGCCCACAATAAATGTACTGTTTTACAGAAAATAGAGACTGTTTAGAGTTAATGAAAGCTCTCATCATCCTTCATTCTGGGAAGGGGAAGCAGGTGGGGAGCTCAGACTTTATCTTAAGACCTGAGAGAGACAAGGAACTAGCCATAATTCTCTGCAGCACATGTTCTGGACTAAAACTTGCATTCCCTAAAGGCAGCATCACTGGTTAGCATAGAATTATTGCCATCTGTAGCCTAGGTAGTTCACTGTGTTTTTTGTATATTTCATATATTGATTGCATGTATTTCTCATCTTTTCCTTAATAGTTTCACCCACACTGTTTTGTTAATAAAGCTTCAAGCTTACATTCAGTCTGACAGAATAGGAGGGTTTAGCTGCATGTTAAGTTACACACAGGCAAACATGTAGTGTGGACAGAACAGACCTGATTCTGAGGAAATAATGTCTGATTATAGTGATCCATTAGGCATACTCATTAAAGGAAATAAGTAAATGGGCTTTGTTTGGCCTAATCAATATCCCAACCGATAAAATCTTAAGAGGCTGCAAGCAACTCCTTACTATCATATCCCTTGTGGCATGAAAAACTATTTTACATAGGTGGATCTACATGGAACCCCTTACTATCTCTCTATTCATAGCTAAATTGTCCTAAGTTTTTCACATGGAATGGGTGGAGGCCTACTTGCATAGGGAATTGCGGGTTAAAACTTTCTTCAACATTTGGGAATCCTTCATTCAAACCTTGCCTGTAGAAACTCAACAATCTATAATGCAATGATTTCAATATGTTCAATGGTATCTACTCAGACTCTTACCAATGATCCTCCAAATAACATTCCACACCCCTCTTAATTTGAATTGCACTTATTAATCTACAAATTGAGATCTCCCCCTCTTCCCTTTATTTGCTACCTACTAGTCCGAACACTGTCCATTTAATTGTTTCTTAATATATGGCATTGTTAGATCTCTCCAGGCTTATACTAACATACTGTATATTGTTTTTTTTGATAAAACTTGTTGGCCAAATGTTGCAGCCATTGTTCTTGTTAATGGTATTCTCACAATAAAAAAAAAGGAAGGAAATACATAGACTGCCACTGCTGACCTCATTCTAAAAATGCTATTTAATTGGTTGACATGCTGATCCAGTGATTTTGATACTAAAAATCATTGATCTGAAACAAGAATGCGCATCAGGTCTTCTTAATTGTCTGCATACTTGTTTTAGGTAAGTCAGTCTGAAGATATTGAAGCCAGAATCACCCAAGCAATTAGCATTTTCAAAAGGGGGTCAGCACTAGCAGCCTACATACATTCACTGGCCACTTTATTAGGCCCACCTGTTCAATTGCTTGGTAACACAAATTGCTTATCAGCCAATCACATGGCAGCAACTCAATGCATTTAACCATCTAGACATGGTGTAGATGACTTGCTGAAGTTTAAACCAAGCATCAGAATGGGGAAGGAATGGGATTTAAGTGACTTTGAAAATGGCATGGTTGTTGGTGCCTGGCGGGCTGGTCTGAGTATTTAAAAATCTGCTGATCTACTGGGATTTGGACGCACAACCATCTCTAGGGTTTACAGAGAATGGTCCAAAAAAGAGAAACTATCCAGTGAGCGGCAGTTGTGTGGACAAAAAAATGCCTTGTTGATGTCAGAGTTCAGAGGAGAATGGGTAGACCAGTTCCAGATGATAGAAAGGCAACAGTAAATCATGTCAATATAAACCATAATCTCTGAGGAATGTTTCTAACACTTTGTTGAATGTCATGAAGAATTAAGGCAGTTCTGAAGGCAAAAAGGGGTCCAACCCGGTACTAGCAAGGTGTACCTAATAAAGTGGCTGGTGAGTGTATATTTCACAGTACAGGTTTCCTTAATTATACATTATGGGGGTCACAGAAACAGTGGGAACACGCCTCTGGAATTTCACAGGAGATTATATGACTCCTGGTTACTGAAATACCACTTTCAGAAAAAGCTAACTTTTTTGCCTGGCATTTATCTGCTTTTTGATATTTATCTATTGGCAAATCTTTTTTTCATAGTTTTGAATAGATTTGTGTTTCTCCAGAACAGCAAAATTAATGGAAACCTCCCAAACAGGATATTTACAGCAAAAAAAAACAAAAAACTGAGAAACCATTTCCTACTCCATCCAAAACTATATAAAAAAATGTTAGCTAGCTATACACTTTTAGCCGAGAGAAGCAATGGCTTCCAATTAGAGTTTTAGACTAATGTACAACAATCTGGCTAGTGTACACATAGTGTACACATACAGTGGGACAATGATGTGACAGAATAGATCAATGTTGTCATAAGAGTAAGGAAACCAATAGATGAGTTAGAAGCACTTGGTGCAATGAACAATAATTGATAAAGACCATTCTTCCAAACAAAACATTATGTTTCTTTTGTTGTTTAGGAGAGATCTGACTCTGCGTGGCCTTCATATACTGTAAGTTACATGACAAGTCACATGCAAGCCTTCATGCCAGCTGTGATCAGCTCAGCCTGCTCAATGTGCTGCATATTTTTTGTATGCTGGAGATAACAGAAGTAATCTTTGAAGGCATAATCCTTATACTGTAACTACATCTGCCATCTTGGCTGCTTGATATTCAGGTGGATGTTTGGCAGTTGCACAAGTAATGTTAAATACCCTGCTTATGGACATAATTTACAGCCCAAAGGGGGGCTTCTGTTTTTTTTTTAATCAAAATTAATTTTCTATAAAAGATAATTTAATCTAAATCAATTCCTGGGCTGAGATTCATATGAATGATCACTTTACCGCTGGTATCTTCTATACATATAGTGCTGAATATGTATCTTACAGTAACATACAGTACATTACTATTAAATGAACACAAAATCTCCTCTGTACACAAATGGTTCCTGTATTACACAGATTAAAAATACAGTGTCAGTAGTGCATAACATGGGGAGATCAGCTATATTGGGCCTTAATTTTGATGGCTGCAACTTCAACATTTATTGACAAAATAACCTATTTAAAATTACAATGTTTGTCTCGACTAGTGTCCATAAATTTTTATCCTAAATTACATTACATAAATAATGCTGGGAAGAATATATCCACTTATTCTGGACTCCTGCGTGTAATAAATGAAGTTAGGAAGAACATGCATTATCAAATTAGATGTTAGCATGAGCAGATCCATTTTATTCAAATTATTTTACAGATCAAATGGCTTTTCAGCCTGGTATTTGAAATGCAGATTTAACCATATTAATAGTGCAAGTCTGTGCATGTGAATAACAGAGCTTTTATCCAAGTCTGTCTGTACTGTATTTTCAGTTTGCCTGATCGAAAAAGCCATCAGCTTCCTGACTTTGATTCAGAAGATTAGGAGTAGTATTAGAAAAGCAATGAAATTAGAAATAGTAACGCTAAAATAGTATTCATGTTTACTCATTAATAGTTCAAAGAAAGATTATGTAACCTGCCTGGCAATTTTTATATTGACTGGCAAAATCTTGCATGATTTTACCCAAGCACAGGCAAACAGCACAATAAATACATATAAGGGAACCGGTTTATTGTCAAAGGATTTGTATGTCTGTCCTCCAGCCCTGACATTTACACAGCTCTGCTACACAGCACAGCCCTGTATGGGAGGGCAGGAGATCTGACTTTTCTCTGCCACAGTTCAGTGACACTTACAGGTCTTGTCCTTCTCTCACCCTGTGACTGGACAGTAAAGTAAAAGAAGCAGACTGATGAGCTCATCTCTTGGTCACTCTGCTCTTTCCTTCCATCAGCATATTTCTTGTTAGCACAGTTGTACTGCAACATGACTTTTGCTGCTTCTTCCTCTTTCTGTCTGAACTCTCCTATACAGTGTTATACAGTGGACCCCAAGAAGCTGATATCAAGTCAAATGCATATACTAACACTGTTCATTTTAAAAAATACATTTATCAAGTTATAAATCAATGGAGATCTTAATTTCTTTCCACCAGTGGGAGATGGTCCTATAAGAGATCATAACACCAGCATTACATTTTTATTAATTGGCTGTCACAATGATCACATGATTGGAAGCTCATACTACTAACTCCTGTTCATGGAAGCTGACCATGACACCGTGCTCACATGCTGGGGGCCCACGATTGAAAACACTGATGCCTACTAAATGCATAGATGTGGCAGCACAGCATAAAACACACCTTTGTGCTGCCATATATATGCATAAGGCCAGAGATAAGCAGTTCATTTGTGTCTAAGAGTATGTCATAATTTATGGGCCTATGCTTATTCATGTTATGATCACATTTAGTAGTCTCTGTAAATGTTGTGTGTTTGTGTCTTAAGATTCTTATATTGCTTTACAGACTGAAAAAAAACAGTAGTACCTGATGCATTTCATTATCGATGGTTCATTAATATGAATGTTAATTTAATATCAGAAGATAAATACCTTTTATTATGGAGGAGTACACTGCACAGAATGGTTAAGAGTATAATAGGAGAAAACAAAAGGAAATCATTCTTTATGCTGGATGTAACCTTCATGAGTCCACAGCTAAAAGAAAGCTAAATTATAAAAGTATGCATTTACCCAATCATTTCAGTACCATAATTACAGAGACGCTTCATCAAAAGACTCATTAAAACAGAAAAACAATGCTAATTAAATCCATATTTAAATAAAGGTTTTATAACAGGGAGGTACAATACAGACTATGCCGAAATAAAAAGTATTCTAATGAAACTTAGAAACAGGCACCTTTTCTCTTAAAGGTTTCATTATGTTATTTAATCAAACAAATCAAATGAAGCGTTCATATTTTACCTATCTAAATATAATTGACAGATTATGTATCCTTTTATTTAAAAAAGCAGTACTGTTATCTTAAGTGAACCTATCAGGTGCAATTATGGCTACAAACTAACAATACACACAAAGGGCAGGCACCTTGTGGAGTCTGTAAGCACTTTCATTATTCCTCAAATTGTTTCCTGTGTGCATGGGGAGCCAAACAATACTGGGCCAATGGTTTGTCAAGAAGCCTTGACTTCTGCTTCAACTTGGAACCAAACCCATCCATTCCACAGAACACTACAATCTGAGACCACACTCAATTCAGACAGTAAAGTATTAAGATGGGACCTCATACAGTGCTGTACTTACCCCCTGCCTGTTTTTTTTGCATATTTGTCACACCTAAATGATTCAGATTATCAAACACATTTTAATATTACACTTAACTTAAAGGAAAAAAAGTTTTTAAATGATGATTTCATTTATTAAGGAAAAGAAGCTGTCCAAACCTTCCTGGCCCAATGTGAAAAGGTAATTGCCCCCTAAACCCCCTGCTGCATAATTCAAGTGCGCTTGAGCTTGAGGTCCTGAACTGATGGCCAGACATTCTCCTTCAGGATTTTCTGATAGAGTGCAGAATTCATGGTTCTATCAATTATGGCAAGTCATCCAGGTCCTGAAGCTGCAGCTGGTATGACAGGACACACGCCTTTCAAATAGTTCAGCTGTTGTCCCATCAGTCCACAGAATATTTGCCCAAAAGCCTTGGGAATAATCAAGATTTTTTTTGGTAAATGTGAGACAAACCTTTGTTTTCTTTTTGGTCAGCAGCGGCTTTTGCCTTGGAACTCTCCCAAGGATGCCATTTTTGCCCAGTCTCTTTCTTATTGTTTAATCATGAACACTGACCTTAAGCGGTTGTAAAGGCTCAAGTTTTTTTACCCTCATGCATTCTATCGATCCAACAATGTGTACCACAGCGTCAGCTGTCCCGGGTCTCTGCCTCCTCATTGGCAGAGACAACAAGTGGAAGTCATTGGCTCCCACTGCTGTCAATCACAGCCAGTCAGCCAAAGAGGAGAGAGAGGGGGCAGGGCCAAGCAACAGCTCCGTGTGTGAATGGACACAGAGCAGCGTGTGCAAGCTGCTTGCTATAGGGGCACCTGACAGAAAGGAGGAGCCAGAAGAGCCTGCAGGGGAACCGAGAGGAGGAATATCCAGGCTGCTCTGTGCAAAACCACTACACAGAACAGGTAAGTATAGATATGTTTATTATTTTACAAAAAAATGAACCTTTAGTATCGCTTTAACTGAGGCAAGTGATGTCTACAGTTCTTTAGATGTTGTTCTGGGTTCTTTATGACCTCCTGGATGAGTCATTGTTGCGCTCTTGGAGTGATTTTGAAGGCTGGCCACTCCTGGGAAGGTTCACCACTGTTTCAAGTTTTCCCCATTTGTGAATAATGGCTCTCAGAGTGGTTCACTGGAGTCCCAAACTCTTAGAAGTGGCTTTGTAACCCTTTCCAGACTGATACATGTCAATTACTTTGTTTCTCATCTATTCTTAAATTCTGGTTTCGTTACTGTATGTAAATTGTATCTGGATAACTCAATAAAGGTGGATTTATTGGATGTGCGGCAACCAGCCTTATTTCTTTACTATCAAGACTGCAAAGCGCAGGACCAGCACCTGTTACTGTGCACGGAAGTACAGTTGTGACCAAAATTATTCAACCCCCACTGAAATTGAGTGTTTTGGCCAGTTTGACATTGCTTTTGATCATTCAGTCATCTTGCTTACATTTACATTAAAGAGGCACTTGTAGGTCAGACAAATATAACATAACAGTTATAATGAAATAACCACAAATGTCTTTTCTGTGCTCACAGCATTATCAGTTTTATTCAACCCCCAAGTGACATTCAATCTTAGTACTTAGTACAGCATCCTTTTACAGTTATAACAGCTTTTAAACGTGAAGCATAGCTTGACACAAGTGTCTTGCAGCGATCTACGGGTATCTTCGCCCATTCTTCATGGGCAAAGGCCTCCAGTTCAGTCACATTCTTAGGCTTGCGCACTGCAACTGCTTTCTTTAAGTCCCACCAGAGGTTCTCAATCGGATTTAAGTCTGGTGACTGCGATGGCCACTCCAAAATGTTCCAGCCTTTCCTCTGCAACCATGCTCTAGTGGACTTGGAGGTATGCTTGGGATCATTGTCCTGTTGAAAGGTCCAACGTCTCCCAAGCCTCAGGTGTGTGACGGACTGCATCACGTTTCCATCCAATATCTCCTGGTACTGAAGAGAATTCATGGTACCTTGCACACGCTGAAGCTTCCCTGTACCTGCAGAAGCAAAACAGCCCCAAAGCATGATTGACCCTCCACCATGCTTCACAGTAGGCAAGGTGTTCTTTTCATCAAAGGCCTTGTTCTTCCTCCTCCAAACATAGCGTTGATCCATGGGCCCAAACAGTTCTAATTTTGTTTCATCAGTCCACAGAACACTATCCCACAACTTTTGTGGTTTGTCCACATGGCTTTTGGCATACTCTTCTTATTCTTTGGAGACAGCAAGGGGGTACGCCTGGGAGTTCTGGCACGGAGGCCTTCATTACGCAGTGTGCGTCTTATTGTCTGGGCTGAAACTTCTGTACCCACATCTGACAAATCTTTTCTCAGTTCCTCAGCAGTCACACGGGGACTTCTCTCCACTCTACGCTTCAGGTAGCGCACAGCAGTCGAAGTCAGCATCTTCTTTCTGCCACGACCAGGTAGCGTTTCAACAGTGCCCTTTGCCTTGAATTTGCGAATGATGCTTCCTAAGGTGTCTCTTGGTATGTTTAACATCTTTGCAATCTTCTTATAGCCATTGCCCTTCCTGTGAAGAGAAATCACCTCTTCTCTTGTCTTCCTGGACCATTCTCTTGCCTTCACCATGTTTGTAACCACACCAGTAAATGTCTAGAAGGAGCTGAGTATCACAGTCATTTTAAAGCTGCCTAATTGGTGCTTATTATGCTTGATTGCTGCTCGGTGACATCCACAGGTGTTTTCAATACCTGATGGAAAGCACCTGTATGAACCTCTGTTCTTCAGAGTGGTAGTCTTTAAGGGGTTGAATAATTGTGGCAATGAAGAAACCACATAAGAACCATTTACTACTGTATTACATAAACAATTGATGTCATTTTAGTTGCATTTGGGTAGTTACAACGTCCTTGTAGGATTTGATTCTGAATACAATTCCAAATGTACACTATAGTCCCTAAACCCCTTTACAGCATTGGGGGTTGAATAATTTTGGTCACAACTGTAGGATAGGTGGAGACCAACCTGGAGCAGTGCTTTTGTTCCACATGATGTGTTGCTTCTTTAGATCTTTTAGAGTGCTTCACTTTGTCAGACAGTTTCTATTTAAGTGATTTCTTGATTCAACAGGTCTGGAAGTAATCAGGCCTGGATGTGGCAAGCAAAATTTAACTCAGCTTTAGAAAAAAAAGTGGTTTATCACAGTTCATTCATGATTTAGCATGAGTGGAGGGCAATTACTTTTTCACATAGGGCCAGGCTGGTTTGGACAGCTATTTTCCCTCAATAAATGAAATCATCATTTAAAAAATAGCATTTTGTGTTTACTAAGGTTATCTTTGTGTAATATTAAAATTTGTTTGATGATCTGAATCATTTAAATGTAACAAATATGCAGAAAAAAAAATATCAGGATGGTGGCAAATACTTTTTCACAGCACTGTATATAGCAAGCATTTGGGGTCAAAGGTTAAAGGGATTACTGGGCAGACAATAAACTCTTTAAGGCTCAATGAACCTACTTACAGGTATTAGACCGTATAAGGACCAAGGCTTGGTTCCATGAAATATACAATGTGTCCTTTATCAAATGGCTCCTTGGATGTGCATGGAACAATTTTAAGTGAACCTGTGTACAGACTAGGTACAAAAATATTTGCATATTCAGAACAAGCTGTAAAAGCACCTACAGGTGAAACTCGAAAAATTAGAATATCGTGCAAAAGTTAATTTATTTCAGTAATGCAACTTAAAAGGTGAAACTAATATATGAGATAGACTCATTACATGCAAAGCAAGATAGTTCAAGCCGTGATTTGCCATAATTGTGATGATTATGGCTTACAGCTCATGAATACCCTAAATCCACAATCTCAGAAAATTTGAATATTACATGCAATCAATAAAACAAGGATTGTACATAGAACAATATCGGACCTCTGAAAAGTATAACTATGTATATGTACTCAGTACTTGGCTTGGGCCCCTTTTGCAGCAATTACTGCCTCAATGCGGCGTGGCATGGAAGCTATCAGCCTGTGGCACTGCTGAGGTGTTATGGAAGACCAGGATGCTTCAATAGCGGCCTTCAGCTCTTCTGCATTGTTTGGTCTCATGTCTCTCATCTTTCTCTTGGCAATGCCCCATAGATTCTCTATAGGGTTCAGGTCAGGCGAGTTTGCTGGCCAATCAAGCACAGTAATCCCACGGTCATTGAACAAGGTTTTGGTGCTTTTGGCAGTGTGGGCAGGTGCCAAGTCCTGCTGGAAAATTAAGTCAGCATCCCCATAAAGCTCGCCTGCGGAAGGAAGCATGAAGTGCTCCAAAATCTCCTGGTAGACGGCTGCATTAACCCTGGACTTAATGAAGCACAGTGGACCAACACCAGCAGATGACATGGCTCCCCAAATCAACACAGACTGTGGAAACTTCACACTGGACTTCAAGCATCTTGCAGTGTGTGCCTCTCCATTCTTCCTCCATTCTCTGGGTCCTTGGTTTCCAAATGAGATGCAAAAGTTGCTCTCATCAGGAAAGAGGACTTTGGACCACTGAGCAACAGACTAGGTCTGTTTTTCTTTAGCCCAGGTAAGACGCTTTTGACATTGTTTGTTGTTCATGAGCGGCTTGACAAGAGGAATATGACATTTGAAGCCCATGTCCAGGATCCTTCTGTGTGTGGTGGCTCTTGATGCACTGACTCCAGCCTCAGTCCACTCCTTGTGAAAGTCCCCAACACTTTTGAATGGCCTTTTCCTGACAATCCTCTCCAGGCTGCGGTCATCCCTGCTGCTTGTGCACCTATTTCTTCCACACTTTTCCCTTCCACATAACTTTTTATTAATGTGCTTTGATACAGCACTTTGGGAAAATCCAACTTCTTTTGCAATTACCTTTTGAGGCTTTCCCTCCTTATGGAGGGTGTCAGTGATGGTTTTCTGCACAACTGTCAGGTCAGCAGTCTTTCCCATGATTGTGATTCCTACTGAACAAGACTGAGAGATCATTTAAAGGCTCGGGAACCCTTTGCAGGTGTTATGGGCTTAATTAACTGATTAGAGTGGGACACTATGAGCCTAGAATATTGCACCTTTTCACAATATTCTAATTTTCTGAGTAGAATGGGTTGCCAGCCTGGAGGTGGCCACCGACAGTTCACCCTGCAGTGTAGTCTTAAAGCGGGCCAACAGGTCCACATCCCGTAGAGGCGGCTGTGGATATGTGGGCTCAGCCTCCTGTAAGCTCTCCGCAGATGTCTGGCTCACCTGAGAGCAGTAGGGGGGGAGGGGGACATGCCATACCCGAGGCCGGGGCTTCAGCATTATCCGCTGGCGGGGAGGTCACAGAATCAGTGTGGTTGGCCACCGTGGCGCTGGAAGCCCAAATCTTCCATCCCATTAAGACTGCTGGGTGTTCAGGAGGCTAGGCACCCTTAGGGGGAAAGATAGGCTCTCCAGCAGGGTATATACTGGCTGATATGGTGGAGGAGCTGGATTACCACGTCACCATCTTAGATAGCTGCTCATAAGCGCCCCCAGAGATATTTATCTTCAAGCTGATAACAGAGGCAATTAAATCATATCTCCTTTCCCATCATTTATTTATCTATATTAAAAAAAATTCTTGGGAGCTGGCCGACTAGACCTCTAAGGTAAACAAACAGGACGTGCTTGTAAACTGATAGCAACTGTCTGAAATTGGACAGAGTCTTTGACAATTAACTACTTCAGATTACATGCAGCTAGAGAGGTCAAGGATAGCTTGTTTAAAGCTCCTTTACAACTTCTTAAGAATGTGTAAATAACTTAATGCCTATAGTCTTGGCACAGGTGCACTTTACCCACTTGAGTCCCCAGGCCTTTTTTCCTTAAACACTCTTTAGTCCAAAAGAGTTGTTCACATTTTTTGGGATGTCTTAGTTCTACATATTATATCTTTTAGCATTTGTAGTCTACCCTAACATACTATACTTTATTTTTGGGAGGGGACAGATAGGACTTTGGTAGCAAATTTGGATACATATATTTTTACTCCCTGTTTTTTATTGGGATTAAAACTAAACAATTTGAAAAAACTTTCACATTTTTCTGTAATATTTCCAAATGTAATGTTTACATATACAGTATAAATGCACTCCTTCATATATTTGCCTCAAAATTTAATCAACAAAGTCTGCTATCACATTAGTGCAACTTTTACATGATGTAGTGGAATGGTAAAGCTCAAAGTGAATGCAATGCAGTTTACTTTAGGAGAGTTTTATTCCCCTTTCGGAGCTATACTGGGATACATACAGAGGAAAAAAAATGGTTTACGTAAATTGTTAGCATAACATTTAAGATAAATTCAGGTCAGGTTGATGAGGTCACAGATTAGCAGAAATTGAATGTAATTGCATTCAGCTACTGGAGAATTTGATGCTTGCACAGTAAACAGAAATGTCATCAAGCTCATCTGACAACATTGTTGGGACCTAGGGAATAATCTGGTTTATTTTTAGGATATATATGCACCTGCAACAAAGTTCTAAAAACTTAAAGTCCACTTAGTTTGCCATCAATCCCACAAAACACAGACTTTACCTACAGCATCAGTGTAAACAAACCATGTAGCAGCTTCTTTTCAGTGAATAACACAGCATGATATGTGCTTTACTTCAGTACAGATTCAAAATGCAGTACACAAGGCTCAAAGCCAGGAGAGAGCCCAAGACATGCAGGTCTTTCAGGCTGCCCAGCACGGGAGCTTTTCTCTGGAGTTAAGGCTTACAAAACAGCTCTCTTCTTTACACACAATAACAACCCCACTCTCTCTGACATCACCTGTTTAATAGACAGGGCTGTCTTTTTCTATACTTTTTTTTTTATTTACACTCTTTTTCATGGGGGTGGGTTCTGGATCCTGGTCAGTAGAGACCAGATCTCGAACCCCCCTATGCAGATGTGTACTTGTGATCGACTGTTGACTGCCATAAGCAAGCGATAGAAAGCGATGTCAGAAAAAGACCAAGTGGTCCATCCGTTCTGCTCATTTTTTTTTCAACGTATAATGGTTTTGTTTTTTTTTTGGGGGGGGGGGGGTTGTTAACTATTTTGTCTGAGTATAGATTTATGTTTGTCCCAAGCATAACTGGAGCCACTTACTGTTGACCAACTCACTACCTTTGCTGGAAGTCTATTCCAAGCATCAACTACCCTTTCAGTAAAATATTACTTTCTAAGATTAATTTAGAATTGCTTTTCTGTTAGTTTGAGGTCATGTCCCCCATGTTCTTGATCTTGGTTTCATATTGAAAATACTACCCTCTTGAAGCTTATCCACCCCCTTGATGTATTTACCACCTCCTGCCCACCATATAAGAAAATGACGGGCAGGCAATGGCTCTCTCATTCTGGGAGGATGTCATATGAAGTCCTCTTACTCTAGCTGTGCATGCGCATCCCTGGGGGCGCGCAGTGATCAGTGGTGCACTGTGTCCCTGGGACACAGTGGATCACTGATCACAGTAAAGAGCCAATAACTATCATGTGATCAGCTGTGTCCAATCACAGCTGATCACATGTAAATAGGAAATACCGGTTATCGGCTCTCCTTTCCTCATGCTAACAGTGCGTGAGGAAAGGAGAGCCGGTAAGCAGCATTTCTCAGAGGGGGTATCTACACTGATAATCAGGGCACTGATCATCAGTGACCTGATTATCAGTGCAGCCTCATCAGTGCTGCCCTTTCAGTTCCCATAATTGCCCACAAGATGCTGGGGACTGTATTCCAAATCTTGTAGGAAATGATTCTGAAACACAATGCTATATGCATTTTTTTTAGAAAGATTTGGAGTACTGAACAATCCCCAGACCCTGGTGGAAGTCACACTTGCATAGACATTGTGAGTAAAATGCATTTAAAGTGCATTTATCCTTAATTAAAGCTCTTTATAATGCACAAAACTTGCTCTGACTTGTATAAGGGTGATTATACTGTTGTAGCTGCCAATGTGTTGTCACTTTATTATAAACACAGAAATTAGCATATAAATAAATACAGACTTAAAGATGCATTTTGCACACAGTCCTCAGTGAGAAGGGAACTTTGGTCCAAGGTAGCATGTAAAATATTTACTAATTCTATTCAGAAATGGGCCAACAGGCACAACTCCCCATTACAGGTTAGGACTCAAAAGAACCTGTTCTACTTTTTCATTGCATGAAGAAAACCACTTTAAATGCAAACTACTTCTGCCTTACACAAAGGATATCTAAGGTGTTGAACCTGTGCATATCAAAACTACACACTTACTACCTTCTTTTCCTTTTTTTTTTCTTTTTTTAAACACTGATTGTGACATCAACAAGTGCATGGATCAGAACAGAATTACAAAGATACATCAGATGTCACGCAATAAAGTGTCTGAAAATAAAGTGTCTGGTTTGCTCATAATAACCTAGGCCTCACCAGATGGGTGATCAAAGATTTTTCACATACAAAAACGCAGAAGAAAATGTTTAAAAACCTTAGCATTAGTGGGTATTAATTACGTAGTGCACCCCTATTCTCTTTATATCCAACATATCCAGTGTGATAGACTCATATCTAAGGTAAGAAAACACATGGCCTGTCTGGTTGGTCCCTAAATCTACTTTATTATTATTTATCTTTGTGGATATCTTTGTGTGTAAAACAGACCTGGTTAAAGAAGAACTGTAGTTTAACTGAAAAGTAGGATATGGCACTATAATACCAAATCCAATCAATTAACTTTTTCTCTGCTTCTATTGCCATAGCACAGCAGTTAGTATGCAGTCCAAGTCCTGGAGGTTTTGAAAATGTTGTGATTGGGCTCACCTCCCTAAACCCCTCTGACTTACACCAGGGCTGAAATGACGCAGAAGAGAGAAATGGCATCTTTATAGCTGGGCTTTTTTGTTTCCTGATTAAGATTTGTTCAGCATTGACAGTTTTGCCAACAGTCATATAACATACAACAAGGGGGACCTAAAACCAAATTCCCAGCATTTGTGGACTGAAGTACACGGATACTGAGGAGTAAATTTGTTTTAACAAAATCTTATTTAGTTCAGGTAAAGAACAAAATACACTGTTAAATATATTTATTTGTACTTTTTTATCTGTTACACAGACCGGAATATTACCCTGCTATTCCATAGTTTTTCCAGAAGCTTAACCTGCTTCACCCTGCTAATCTATGGTTTACCAATGAATATTACTTTGCTATTCCATGATTTATCCAGGAATGTCACCCTACTTTTCCTTGGTTTAACCAGAGTATATTACCATGCTACTTACCCCAGAATGTCTCCCTGCTATTCTATGGTTTAATCAGCGAATATTACCCTGCTGCTCCATGGTTTACCCAGGAATATTACTCTGCTGCTCCATGGTTTTCCCAGGAATATTACTCTGCTGCTCCAGGGTTTACCCAAGAATATTACCCTGCTACTCCATGGTTTACCCAGGAATATCACCCTGCTACTAAATGGATTAACCAGAGAATTTTCCCCTGCTACTCTGTTGTTTACTCAAAAATACTACTCTGCTACTCCATGGATTACCCAGGAATTTTATCCTGCTACCCCATGGTTTACCCAAGAATATTAGCCTGCTTCTCCATTGTTTACCCACAAATATTACCATGCTACTACATGGTTTACCCAAGAATGCCACCCTGCTACTCCATGGTTTACCCCAGAATGTCTCTCTGCTATTCCATGGTTTAACCAGAGAATATTACTCTGCTACTCCATAGTTTAATCTGGAATGTCACCCTGTTACTTAATGGTTTACCAGAGAATATTACCCTGCTATTCCATGGTTTACCCAGAAACATTACCTTACTACTCCAAGAATATTACCATGCTACTACATAGTTTACCCAGGAGTATTAGTCTGCTACTCCATGGTTTACCCAAAAACATTACCCTGCTACTCCATGGTTTACCCAGAATGTCACACTGCCACTCCATGATTTAATCAGAGAATATTTCCCTGCTACTCCATGGTCTACCCAAGAATATTATTCTGCTACTCCATAGATTACCCAGGAATACTACCCTGCTACTTCATGTTTTACCCAGGAATATTGCTCTGCTACTTCATGGTTTACCCAGGAATGTCACCCTGCTATTTCATGTGTTGACCAGAGAATGTTACCCTGCTACTCCTTAGTTTACCAAAGAATATTACCCTTTTTCTAAATGGTTTACCCAAGAATATTACTCTGCTACTCTGTGGTTTACCCAGGATATTTATTATGGTTTAATTTCACTGCTTCCCGAATCACCTCTCTCCTCATTGGACATTCACAATGGAATTTCTTCATTGGTCAGTGAGTAGGCTAGAAGCGGAGAGGTGAAAAAGGAGGTTCAACCAGGAAACAGAGGTATCAAAAACCTGGCTTTGTAGGAAAGTCTGAATCTTGAAGTATGGCAATTGAATATAATTTGCAGCACCTTTTAGCTATTTTCCAATCATTCTACCTTAAATTCTATTACTGCCCATTTTGCCCATACTACTGTCTATAGGTAGTGTCAACAAATTCAACAAATTCTTAACAATTTACTGTATCTAAATTAACTCAATTGTTACTTTACAAAATCAAGCCTGCTAAAAAAAATGTAACATGGCCCAATTATATATAAACAAAGTTATTAACAAAATGGTTTTCGGAAAGCCTTAAAATGGAGACAGGAAGCATTTGTAAAAAAAACCCTTATTACATTACATCGACATTGTATGAGTTTATTTATGTTTAGATTTTATTATTGAACATTTGTGAACACTTTTTTTTTTTTACAAACAGAATAATTTGGATAAAGCAATGGTTTTATAGCCGTACTGAACATTTACAATGTATTCTAACATTATTATTACTACATATAATTAATATTGTAAATCTTACCAGTGAATGATAACTATTATTATTCGGCAAGCACATTTAATCTCAATTGCTTTGTTTCTGATTTATATCAGAAACATACAATGGGGGATGACTCAGTTGAGTGAACCATTAACGTGTCAGATTAATAATTAACATTATAATTATAAAGTACCTAATTAATTTATAAGCAGTAGTAATCTCCCGTAAATTATATGATTATTATGAAAAGTAGTGATGTCATCTATTATAATATTACAATTGTGACAGCACTATAGAAGCCCTTTTTAATAAAGCAGTGAACAGGCTGTGCTAATTTGGATAATGTTTTTTATTGATATTTACAGGCACAATAAACAGCAATGTCCTATAAGAAAAATAATATAAGCAGCAATATATGTCAAACCAATAAATGAAAGGATATAACTCGAATTTGAAGAAAAATTTTAGGGAAAAAAACTGAAAAAATATGAAATAAAAGTATTATGCTGTATAAACTAAAGATTACAAAAAAGAATAGTAAATAAATTAGAAATAAATGTAAATAAGGTATTCAGTTAAATGAATCCAATACTAATGAACTATGAAGATAGTCATTGCTGATCCCATGTTCTGAAAGTGGTAGTTGCTTGATTTTCATGGTGATCCAATACCTTCCGTAAATTCACTGAACCTTAAAACATATTTATATCAGAAATTCTGAGTTTACTTGTATTTCACATACAGCATAATATGTATTATTAATATGTAAAATACAGACAATAGTAACTAGCATTTTTAGAAGGAGGTTAGAAATGACAGCTTCTGTTTTTTTTTAACATGAACCCATGGCCAGGGTTAATTTTTATTCAGCCTGTACAGTACTGTAAGTGCTGAACATCCAGCAGTAAGACATTCTCTAACATTTTACAGCTAATCAAGGAATCTGCATGTCTGTAGTCACCACCTGACCCTGCCCAAACTTTAACATAGAGAACTGGGAGTTAGTTGGGTTGGAATTGTTGCTATCATTTCCTCTCAAGAAAGTCTGGGCCAAGAGATTCTGATAAGCTCTCTGTTCTAGATAGGCACCGCATGCACGGTTGACCACTGTGTATTTGCACTGAACTCCAAGCTTTTGGCAAAAAATAGGACTTGGCCATTGGATATTGCATGATTTAGTAACCAAAAGTATTATTATTTATTAAAGATGTTTATATAGAACAGGCAATTTTTGAAGTGCTTCACTGTACATTCTCATCAGTCCCCACCCTCAAGAAACTTACACATGTACACACACACATGGGCTAATTTGGAAAGAAGTCAATTTCCCTACCAGCATGTCTTTGGAGTGTAGGAGAAAATGGAGTACAAGGAGGAAACCCTCACAAGCACAAGGAGAACTGTGTTACAGATAGTGTTCTAACCAGGATTCAAACCAGAGCTGAAAGGCAGAAGTACTAACCACTAAGCTACTGTGCTGCTCACAGATAAAGACTGTAGGTAGCTCTAGTGCTTTAGTACACCATAAGATGCATATTGAGAAATACAGTGATCACCAGCCTGGGCCAGGGCACTCAGTGCAGCTAGCAAGTATGATCCTTCAGTAATGAACCCTGCTATTCTGTATATATTCAGATAATGATTGGCTGATCAGCACTTAGCGAATACCTTGCATACTTGCTGAATTTGTATGTGAATCAGGAGTGATATGTGAAGTATTTCTGAAATTCCATGCTAAGCTCTGTGCATGTGCGTGGCTGAAGAATGATAAATATAAAGCCGTCTGCAGTAAACACAGCTCAGTCATGAGATTAGACCAATCAACATGCACAGACAGATGAGAGCGGCCAAACAGCGCTTATCTACTGTGGAAATTGCATGTATGCTATACTCTGTACCATACAACTTCTAGAAACTCCACATTTACATGTTATCTCTCTATTATACCATTCATAATAGAACAAATTCAGCAAAGTGAAGGCAAGCAAGTAGTGTGAGAGACATTTTGTTCTTCTTTTAAGTCTAAATCTAGGTTGTAGAATTGTGTTTTGGAAAGCAGCATGGGGCAGCAGAACTTCCAGACACACCACTGTGTCATGCAGAAAGGCAACAAAGGAAATTTGAATATGATTTGTATTGTGCGAGACAGCAGAGAGAAACCAGGGAGCATTTATTTCATTTCATCCTGACCTCCGATCAGCGTGCTGGAAGAACTGGGAGGTGCGAGGATGGAGAAGAGTTTGTGGGATGCCCTTGATCCATGAATAGACAGCTTAGGCATATCTGAAGACACTTTAACCATTTTATTGCTAAACATTCCCCATTGTAGCAACTATGCCATTTTCAAGACATTCGAAAGGCTCCTTTATTATAACAACTGGCAATACATGGACAGCACAATGGCTAAGTGGTTTGCACTGCTGTCTTGCTGCACTGGGATTCTAAGTCTTTACGTGTCACCCACACTGACATTTCACATTTTAGTGGTGGCTAAAGAGTGTTATCACTTTCATCAGGAATTCTAAAGACTACCTCTTCCTGCTATAGCCACTGACTCTGACCCCTCCCCCAACATGGAATCTCACTCCTTCTGCTGCAGTTCTTTTAAGAGTAAAGAGGCCCTCTCACCAGACTATTAATTTTTAACAAAATACCCCCATACGATTGTAAGTGCATTTGACATATTTTATGCATGTCATTTGCCTGTAAATTCCTTACTTATGTAATAAGCCTTAAAAAAAGCCCTGCGACTGCTACTGGACACTGCCATCTTGGATGTGATGTCAGAAACCCCAGCAGGCTCAGACCTAACACTCAAGTGATATTCTTCAGTATGCACCTTCCCTCCTCCCCTGATTGCTACATAAAAGGTTATGTAGGAAGGGGCACAGGACCTGAACCAGTACAGAGTAATTGGACAATCCCAGATGAAGAGAGGAAGCAGGAGGGGGAATGTGCTAGGGAATTCAGTAGTCAAACATTTTGGCACGTTCGAAAGCACATTGTAAGAAAATTAAAAATAATATACATCCAGGAAAAACACTGCTTCAAGCTTGTAAAATACTTGTCTTTTCTACTCTTTTATTTGCAATCTTTGTAAATTGGGAGACCAAGCCTTATTAAACAGATGAATAATCCTGCATATCTGAAACCTACTTACTAAGGCTGCAACAGGTAGGCAGAAATCATATCTCAGATGCAAATATTTGCAACTGGAACCCCCAAGGGATTACGCGAGCCAGTGGGTGATTTAACTTTGCCTCTTCTAAAACATAGATATAAGGTTTGAAAGGAACTATATTAAAGACACAGCACTGTCACTGTGACAGTTAACTGAAGGTCCATTTCTATTATATTGAAAGTATTTCCCCGTGGCGAGAAATGTTACTCACACCTTTGTTATTTTATTTACTCATCATAAGCACAAAAAACAAATTTTCAGGAATGAGTCCCCTTCCCACTGCCTGTCAGTTCTGACAGCTCCAACCTGCTTGATTAATGCCTTGTGGGAACCCCTATATTGGCTGCCTGCTAGTGATCTTGTTTTGCGCAGGAATGCCTGGGCTGGTATGCTGAACCAATTCACCACCCAGGTGGCTATATTTGGGCTAAATGAGCTGTGAAAGGATTTTATCTCCACCCGTCAGTGCTTCCCTTCATGGAGTCCCACGGTGTGCAGCCATCTCCCTGCCTTGATTTGTCACATGCCGTCAATACAAAGTAAATTATTGCCTTTCTCACTTGTCAATGAGCTTATCTTCACCTCAGCTAGCCTAATGATTGGAAGCTCAGAGGGAACATTTCCGCCTTGGTGGAAGTCATTATGGCTGGATACATTACTCTGTTATGTGTGCCCCGACCAGTTTAAGCATGTAGGGTGAGCAGATTAATTGGATCTTTGTGACAATGATAATAGCATTACACTTGAATGCGGCAGAAGCTCATTTTAGATACTGAACAGAGAGCATGTTCTGATGATTATTTGCTCGCTTCTCTATCGCTTTCAAGGTTGCGGTTTATCGCTGCCGAGGAAGCCGGTCAAAAAGGCATCAACTAGCCTCCCTGTCCTGTGATAAAGCTGAACGTGGAGCTATAAAAACAAAAAGGGCCCCAACTGGTCAGCCTGTTGTGGAGCAAATAACGAGGACAACAAGCCCACGTTTACAGCGTCTCTGCTTGTTTTCTTTATCCTCTGTACATATTTACAACAATTTGTTTCCCAGCATTGCTCTAGTGATGGCAGTCATTTGTAAATAAGGTTCCTCTGGGCTGCATAAATGCGTCTGACTTACAGCCGCCACGTATTGTACATTGCTGAACTGAGAATTTGCAGAGTAAAGTTGGCATGCATTTGCAGCACAGCATATATCAGCTTATTTCAACAGCAGAATGAAAGTTCCAGTATTTGGCAGCATACTACACAAAATAGAGACAACGGTTCACATTGCTCCTTTCCCTAAAGGAGTTTACAATCTAATGTTCATAAAATCATAGATCCAGACTGTCCCTCTTAGGGACCAAATCCCTCTGTCCCAGTTTCCTCTTTTTAGTTTGTTGTATAGACTTGCACATCATTGTTTTTTTATTGTTTTGCTATTAAATCATTATTTCCTGGCAATCTTGCCAGTTATTGCTGTGGGAACAACACTTCTTTGTTGTGCTGACAACACTCACTTAACTGCCTCCAATACAGCAGAGTGTTGTCACTCGGCTCAGCACTCCTGAAGGTAGACTACAGTTGTATGTGCTAACTCACACTCAGTGTAGTCACCCTTCTCAGCACTCCTGAAGGCAGACGTCAATTGTACCTGCTAACTCAAACTCCACCAGCATGTATACCTGTTGTCATTGCTAAAAATGTTGCCCCTCAGTGTATGTCACAAGTTGCTCCCTGACTGCCCTCATCCCATCCACCACCACAGCCCTTGCTCTGTCGATAAAGAAAATAGGAGCAGTCAGGTGACTACCAAAAAAAAAACATTCTAAAAGGCATTTTTTACAAAAGAGTTGTGACATGGTCTCACTTGTACTCGCCTGGGTTGGCAGACCAGCTGATTTTTAAAAATAGTAAAAGAAATAACGTGTGTACATTGCGTTGTTGGAGGAAAATGAGTGACAAGAATCTGGAGCAGTGGACTAGCATTAAATTTGGGTGAAAATCAGAAGAAATGTGGGTAAAACTTTAGCTCTGTTACAACCGGCTTATGGTGAACATTCCTTGAAGAGATCGAGTGTTTTTGAATGGTATAGGTTGTTTATGGTGCTACAGGAGGATGTCCATGATGACACAAAATGTGGGCTGCCAGAAATGTAAAAGACAGGTACATATGGGGACAAAGTGCAAACCCTCCTGCACTCGGATCAAAGATTGAGTGTTCGAATGATGGCATAAGAATTGAACATGAACAGAGAACGAGTGCAGCAGATTCTAACGATGGGTTTGGGAATGAGAAAGATCTCTGCAAAGATGGCGCCTCCAATCTTGACAGAAGATCAGAAAAAAACATTTCCTTAAAATTTCATCCAGTCTTTTGAAGAATGCAGAGGTATTTGTTTTTGTTTTTTTTTAAAGTCCATGCTGGGAATTAAATTGTCGCATCTCATATTCATTGCACACTAACTTTAAACTTTACAACCTTGTGTATGGAAAAATATTGAAAAATGTAGTACATAGTACAATGTGCACATTTCCCTATGTTTTATCCCTTTAAGGACCATGCAAATACAGAAAAAAACTATTTATCTGCCAAAAAATGCAATTCGCTTCTAAGTCCACTTGTGAGCTGACATCACACAGAATTTTTGTGGACTGAATGGTGTCACCCCTGACCAAATGTCTTTTGCTAAACTATTTAACTATCCCCCATGCTATTCTTTACACCATAAATGTTAATTATTCAGAAGTTCCAGGGAAAAAGCTAGAAGAGCTAATTATACTCCTTCAGATAACTTAGGAGATGTGCACAAGAAATAGGACAGCTCTGGATGTTTGGCATGATCAACAAATACTATTTGCACTTATTGAATGAATGGTATATCTAACAGAGCAAATTATTGAACTTATTGAACAAATGGTCTATCTAACAGAGCAAAAGGTAGAAAAGAGGAGTTCATTGTTAGGGTTTACATACTTTAACCTCCTTAGCTCTTAACACTTTACCTAATCCTGAAACATACCCTTACCCTAGCTCTTAAAACAATACTTAAAGCATTCCTCAAAACAAAATGAACCAATTAAATCTTAAACCTAGCCTTAACCTTTAGGCTTAACCCCAAAAATAACCTAAACCCTAACACACAATGTGTTTGTACTGCAGTCTGGTTTATGTTTTTATGTATCGTCCAGGGGCGGACTGACCATTTGGAAACCCAGGCACTGCCCGAGGGTCCGGGGTCAGTAAGGGGCCCCATGAGGTGTCCCTGGTACCTTTTTCATAGGCTTTTTTGAGTTTGGGCAAGGACACAGGGGCCCCATGATCCCCTATTGCCCGGGGGCCCCATGAGTTGTCAGTCCGCCCCTGGTATCGTTACAAGTCAGCAAATATGTACTAAAGGTCTTACTGTTGTTTATTGCAGTCTTGACCTTATGTTTATATTCATCATTCCTGTATTATGATGATACTGCATTGCGCACTTCATCTCTTCGTACAAAATACAGAAATATTTCACTGCCAAAAGAATGGCCTCATTCATTATGCAGATTCACCAGTACAATTTAGCTGTACCTTTTCCCAAACAGAATATATGCTCCTTTTCACCAAATATTTGCATTTCCCTATCTTCAGTATGAAATCTATGTCTTAGTAAAATTCAGCATGTATTTATACTGTTACATTTATTAGCAATGCCTAATTTAGCTATTTCCAAATAGTAAATCATTGCTTTTTATCAACACTAGTTTTTAACAATAACTAACTTCTATGGAGAACTACTGTGCTTGATCCTGCTTGCTTTCCACTGCCTTACATATTCACTGGTCTGAAAATGAGATTGAAAAACAGTAAACGCAAATTCAGGCACAGCAAACTACAATTTCAAAGTTTTGGTTATATACACTCCCTGGCCTCTTTATTAGGTACACCTGTTCAATTGCTTGGTAACACAAATTGCTAATCAGCCGATCACTTGGCAGCAACTCAATGCATTTAGAAATCTAGATGTTGTGAAGATGACTTGCTGATGTTCAAACCGAGCATCAGAATAGGGGAAGCAAGTGGATTTAAGTGACTTTGAACGTGGCATGGTTGTTGGTGCCAAATGGGCTGGTCTGAGTATTTAAAAAACTGCTGATCTGCTAGGATTTTCATACGCAACCATCTCTAGGGTTTACAGAGAATGGTCCGTAAAAGAGAAAATATCCAGTGAGCAGCAGCTGTGTGGATGAAAATGCCTTTGTTGCAGTCAGAGCTCAGAGGAGAATGGGCAGACTGGTTCGAGATAATTCAAATAACCACTCATTACAACCAAGGTATGCAGAATACCATCTCTGAATGCACAACACATTGAACCTTGAAGCAAATGGCAGAGGGACCGCATGGATGTTTCTTTGCTTCCTTTTAATATATTTATTCCTGGGAGATCAGTAATGACCAGGTGAATGCTAAAGAAGATATATATATATATATATATATACACACACTATATTGCCAAACGTACTGGGACATCCCTCCAAATCATTGGATTCAGGTGTTCCAATCACCTCCATGGCCACGGGTGTATACAATTAAGCACCTAGGCTGCTTCTACAAACATTTGTGAAAGAATGGGTTGCTCTCAGGAGCTCAGGAAATTCAAGCATGGTGATGGGTTGCCTCCTGTGCAATAAGTTAATCCGTGAAATTTCCTTGCTACTAAATATTCCACAGTCAACTGTTAGTGGTATTATAACAAAGTGGAAGCAACTGGGAACAACAGCAACTCAGCCATGAAGTGTTAGGTCACGTAAAATGACAAAGAGGGTTCAGTGCATGCTGAAGTGCACAGTCAATAAGTCACTAAGTGTCTGCAGAGTCAATAGCTAAAGACCTCCAAACTTTGTGTGGCCTTCAGATTAGCACAACAACAGTGTGTAGAGAGCTTCATGGAATGGATTTCCATGGCCGATCAGCTGCATCCAAGCCTTACATCACCAAATGCAATGCAAAGCATCGGATGCAGTGGTGTAAAGAATGCCACCACTGGACAATAGAGCAGTGGAGGTGTGTTCTCTGGAGAGACGAATCACGCTTCTCTGGCAATCCAAGGGATGTGTCTGGGTTTGGCGGTTACCAGAACGGAACTTGCCTGACTGCATTGTGCCAAGTGTAAAGTTTGGTGGAGGGGGGATTATGGTGCGAGGTTGTTTTTCAGGGGTTGGGCTTGGCCTCTTAGTTGCAGTGAAGGGAACTCTTAAGGCTACAGCTTACCAAGACATTTTGGACAATTTCATGCCCATTCCTGTTCCAACATGACTGCGCACTAGTGCACAAAGCAAGGTCCATAAAGACATGGATGAGTTTGGGGTAGAGGAACTTGAATGGCCTGCACAGTCCTGACCTCAACTGACAGAACACCTTTAGGATGAATTACATCTGCAAGCCAGGCCTTCTCGTCCAACATCAATGCCTGAACTCACAAATGAGCTTCTGGCAGAATGGTCAAACATTACCATAGACACACTCCTAAACCTTGTGGACAGCCTTCCCAGAAGAGTTGAAGCTGTTATAGCTGCAAAGGGTGGCCAACTCAATATTGGACCCTACAGACTAAGACTGGGATGCCATTAAAGTTCATGGGCATGTAAGGGAAGGTGTCCCAATACTTTTGGCAATATAGTGTAATATATATATATATATTTTTTTTTTTTTCACCGGTATTTGATTTTGATTCATTAACACAGTGGAGTGATTGCACAGTGGGGTGGTAGCTGCTTTCCTGATTCAATTTGACGTTTTACAATTCACACAGGGTCATCAAAATTGGACAAGATTGAAAAAACATTGTCTGGTTTGATGTGACTCAATTTCAGCTGCGACTTTCAGATGGTAGGGTCAATTTGGCGCAAACAACATGAAACCATGGATCCATCCTGCCTTGCATCAATGGTTCAGGTTGGTGGTGTAATGGTGTCGGGGATATTTTCTTGGCACACTTTGGGCCCCTTAGTACCAATTCAGCATCGTTTAAACTCCAGGGCCTAGCTGAGTATTGTTGCTGACTATGTCCATCCCTTTATGACTATAGTGAACCCATCTTCTGATGGCTGCTTCAGCAGGATAATGCATGATGTCACAAAGCTCAAATTCTGTCAAAGTGGTTTCTTGAACATGACAATGAGGTCACTGTACTCCAATGGCCTCCACAGTCACCAGATCTCAATCCAATAGAGCACCTTTGATATGTGGTGGAACAGGAGATGCGCATCATGGATGTGACAAATCTGCAGCAACTGCGTGATGCTATAATGTCAGTATGGACCAAAATCTTGTAGGAATGTTTCCAACACTTTGTTGAATCTGTGCCATAAAGAATTATAGCAGTTCTGAAGGCAAAAGGGGGTCCAACCCAGTACAAGCTAGGTGTACCTAATAAAGTGGCTGGTGAGTGTACTTTCCCCCTATAACTCAGCCTGTAAGTGACTTTGGATAGTGAAAAGTGATTTATCAGTTGTAAAGTGGAATTTCATGTAAAATGGAAAGTTCAGGTCTGCAAGAATGGAATCTGGATGCCTTCTCTGGTGTTCACCCTCCGTGGATTGTAATCTTCTCCAGTGCTAGCCATGCATAAAAATCAAGTGCTCACACATTTAATTCAGGTTGAATTCCAACATTACAGCAGCTAAGAATACAGCTGCAATCTAGCCAACACCAAAGATTAAGCTCAGCAATTGCACCTAAAAACTAGAGGATGCTGCCAGTACTGTAGAGAGGTAAAATAAGCATCTGAGGGCTCTAGGTAAGATTAAGTTTGTTGGCTAGGGTAGGTGGGCTAACAGGTTTCTGTCTAAAACCTAAAGCTGAATGTTGAGAATAACTCCTTCATTTCCTACCCAACAACCTACCTAACTGTAAGGGATTTAGACGAATCGTGAATAGAAATGCGCATTCGAATAGAAACGGCCAGAGAAGAGTGGTCGGTTGTGTGCATGCACGCGGAAATGCGCGCACACGCACGCACGGTGAAGATTGGCGCCAGACGGGCTATTTAAAGAGTGCCTCTTCCCATGATAGGTGCTGACTGGTCTTCAGCTCCCCCGTGTCCTGCTTGTTCCTGTGTGTTTCCTTTGTTGCTGACCCGGCTTGTTCCTGACCTGACTCTGTGTTGCGCTCCTGATTGATACCGGTTCCTGACTTCGGCTCTGTTCCTGACATTGGCTTTGCTTCTGATTCTGTACCGTGCTGTCTGCCCGTTGATGACCCTGGCTAATCCTATGACACTGCTCCTATCTCTTTCCCTGGCTACCTGTCTTGCTCTTGTGCACACCTGGCAATCTACAAAACCCACTCTGCTTGTTACTACTGTACCTGAATCAGAAGATCATCAGTCTTCCAAGGTCATCTTCTGCAAGAGCTGCAAACAACATCTACTGGCGCTCTTGTCACCTTGGTCCCTAGACTCCCTCTGTTCAAACTCCAGTGGGGTCAGGGCTAGTGACACAAGTGAGGCTGACCTCGTCATTTCAGTCTCCCATCAGGTACGTGAACCTAACTAATCATTAAGTTAATCCTTTGAAAACCAAATAGTACTGTTCCAATGCCCCAATATGTAGCTCCAGTTAACTTGATTCATGCTGCCAGGTGTTGGTTTTACTTACTGAAAGGCTCATCAAGCTTGATATTAGGTCTACAACAAGATGTTGCCTCTTTGCACACTGTTAATGCAGGCCATGGTCACAATTGTGTCAAAATGGCTTCAGCCTGATCTCAGCCTATGGGAGAACACACATCTAATGTGTTTCACCCAGTTTAGGGTACCTCTACAATTAGGAATTTTTTACACAGTTAGCAAAAATAAACACCTAAAAAGGTCTATACTCCACATCTTGTGATGTACTGATGTACTAGGTCCATTTACGGAGTGCCATTTTAACTGCCTGGGTGACATGAACACACTACAGGCTGCAGTACTGGATCTACTGTTCTCTACACCAGGAAGCAGCAACTATCGATCTAAAATCAAGCAATTTTGTGAAGTCCACCTATTTATCCTATTTTTATTCTCCTCACACAGTTCGGGAATATTATAAACCTGGATGTGGGCATAAATGCTGGTGAACAGAATATGTTTGGGACGCACAGAGCACACATGAATAGGCAAGAGCAAGCACTGCAAGTACTTTACAGAAAGCACTGGTCATTCCAAGCAACAAAAGTGGATCAATAAGATGGTTGCAGTTGTATTTCAACTGTTCATACATCAATCCCATTTCTTTATTAAACTCTTTATTTATTAATCTCTCTATGACTCTTGAGATTTTAAGGTTTTTTTTTTTTTTTAACATAGGTCCGCTAAAACCAAATGGCAAAACAAATCTGCATCAATGTTACTCCTAATTTACTGTCAAGATCAGGAAAAAACTGAAACTAAAAATTTAACAGCATGACTACATTGCAAGACCCATGACAGCCAATGATTAAAAGCATCTTTAATATGAAATATTGTGTATTTATAGTTCATGCTTTCACAGTTTATGAAGTTTCCACAAGTAATAACAGACTATTATTTCCAGCAAAGTCACATAGCATTGTTTTGTTCGTCTACTGAATTTAAAAGTTTTTTCATTCAATATTAAATTGATTTGTTATCTTCCTTTCTTCTTTATTATAAAGCTGTGACCATGCCTCACTGATAATAAAATATTAAAAAATGGATGCCAGGAAGCTACATTTCAGCAGAACACAAGTAAGATGTATCAAGAACAGCTGAATACATTTCAATAGCGAGGCCAATCTATACAGCGCAGCTTGTAAATATTCATTTGATACAAGCAGATTTATAATGTGGGAGCAGGAGAGTAATGTATGCTTTAGAAGCCGTATTATAGCAACAAGTCAGGATACATCTGGAAATCAAACACATGCTTTAAGTACAGTAGCTCTGGGCTTATCCCGGCACTTGGGTCTGAGCCACAGAAAATTGTGCTGTGCACATGGATGTGTCTTATTGTGCCCTGTAGGCTAAGAAAGTCAAAACAACTACACTGAAGTGCTCGCTATCTCAACTGCGCAGAGTCTCTGACTGGCACCCTGAAGTCATGAACACTGCATGTGACCTCCTGCGCAGAGCAATCCACATGGTAGTAGATAAATAAAGCAGTATGGGTAAATAATAAGCTACAGAGCACAAAATATATAATGTATGAGTAATATGGCACTCCACATAGATAACTGAACTCTCCCTGACACTGAACAATTCAGTGAACATGGCTAGCAAATTAATAAAAATAATTGTGGCAGCTATTTATGTATACCTGTATTATTAACATGCGGGGAAACATGCCCGTTATATAAATGACTGCAACAAAAACCTGTTGTAAGCTACTGGCATACATTTTAAATTGATTTGTAAGAAAAATATGAAACAAATCACCTGTTTAAATGTATAAAGCTTTGGCGGGAATTTACTAAAACGACATGTTGCAAAATCTGGTGCAATTCTGCATACAAACCTATCAGCTTCCAGGTTTTTTTTTTGCCAAGACTTAATTGAACAAGCTGAAATTAGCTGATTGGCTCCCATGTACAGTTGCATCAGATTCTGCATGCACCAGTTTTAGCAAATCTCCCCCTTTGTACTGACTACTAATTAGGAACCCTGAAACTCTGAAACTGGCAACATTAGGTGGCTAAATGGTTAGCACTTCCACCTGGCAGTACTCCGATCGTTGGTTCGAATCCCAACCATGGCACCACCTGCCTGGAGTGTGCATGTTCTCCCGATGCCTGCGTAGGTTTCCTCCCATGCTCCAAAGACATGCTGGTAGGTTAATTGGATCCTGTCTACATTGGCCCTAGTATGGATATGTATGAAGGTAAGTTAGGGACTTTAGATTGTAAGCCCCTTGAGGGTTAGGGACTGATGTGAATATACAATATATATATATATATATATATATATATGTAAAGTGCTGCGTAAATTGACGGCACTATATAAGTACCTGTAATAAATAAGATGAATACTCCTACCAGCGCAGTGCCACGTGCCACTCTGTTCAGCCATTTCCAGCCCTAAACAGCTACATTTCTGGCTATGAGACACACATGCACACTCATTCTGGCTTGCTGGCTGAGCAATGTATTAACAGGAAGAAAAATGGCTATCCTTGTGCAGATACTAACTTTCATAGAGTGCTTATCTACATAGGAATGTGTGTCACACCAGGTGTGTTGATTGGCAATGACGCAAGCTCACTGCAAGAGCACATGGAAAACAAATGTGCACTATTTGCACCATATGGATTCAGTGTTGTGCACTGTGTAAAATCCCAGCATGTCTGTATTTATACACAGTATAATGCACATGTTAATGCGTTAATAACATGTGCATTATACTGTGTAAATATACAGACATGCTGGGATTTTACACAATGCCCAACACTGAATCCATATGGTACATAAAGTTAAATGAAGTGTTTTTTTGCCACATTTAATAAAGTTAAAGAAAAAAAAGTACAGAACATAGCATGTGTCCACGGGTGTGCACATTGTAAAAAAAAAACAAAACTGACAGGGATTTTAAAGTGATTGTAAAGGCACATTTTTTTTATTGAAAATTAAAAAAGAAGTTAATTCAGACAGTTCAACCTACATATCATCATTTCTGTTTTATGTTTTACTAATGAGGCATCCTGTCTGATCCTGCTACATGTCATATTATCATTGTACTTTTGACCGGATCGTTATGGTCTTCTTAGTGGAATGTATGTTTGATTTCTTCCTTTTTCTTTTTTCTCTGCTCATTTTTGTATTGACTTGTGCAAAATTAAAATAAAGATTTAAAAATAAATAAATAAATTAAAAAGTAGTTATACTTACCTGCTCTGAAAAATGGAATTGCACAGCAGTCCCTTTACTCTTCATCTGGAGTCCCCCGCCAACGCTCTCAGACTCTACTTCTTATGAGTGCCCCCTCAGCAAGCCATGTGCTGAGGGGGCACCCGTGTGAGCGAGCTTCTAAGCTGGGTCCTGTGCATTCCTAAACAGACACAACGTGGCTCAGTCACGCCCCCCTCCCTCCTTACAGGATTTGACTGACAGCAGCAGGAGCCTATTGCTCCCACTGCTCTCAATGTGTACTGTTTAAGCAGGAAGAGAAGGAGCTATAATGCAGCCTCCGCAGTGCTGGATCAGTGAGGGGAAGCAGGTAAGTGTTTAGGGATGGGGGGGTGGACAGGAATGCTTTAAGGTAAAAACACTTAGGCTTTAGAACCATTTCCCACCCTTACCTACTTTATGTAATACTAAAAAAACACATATATACATAAAATTTGTGGTTAATTTATAAAACACTTGTTAGACGAATGTCACAAGCATTCATCCAGGCTGCACAAATTTTCAGGCATTTTCTCTAATACATTCAATTCATATGTATGTGAGCTCCATCTAGCGACCAAAATCTGGTATATTTTTCTGAAATACCTCAATCATAACAAATAATGCAATTTGGCCACTATATGGAGGTCATAGTAGGTGTAGGGCAGGAGTTGGATAGGAATGTTCCCTTGTTGAGCGCTAAAATGTAGAGTGACATAAGAAGCCTACCCCTGGTTCTTCTGGGCTACACTAGGCACTTTAGGTCACCCTCCCTGAACATGGGGTGCCTTAGCTGTGTAGTGCTCATCAATGTCCTGGGACAAGGCAAGGGTCGCGTTCAGGGAAAGTCAACCTTAACCCTAGGTTCACACCTATGCGTTTTCTGCAGCGTTTTGTAGAAACGCAGTACAGTCCATTTAACATGATTTCCTATGGGGCATGTTCACATCTGCGCGTTTTCACCCGGTGAGTTTTTTGGAAAGGGTCAGGGACTTTTTTGAATGCAAAAAGTTGAGTTTTTGGTTTTATAGATTTCAATGGAAATGCTGCAGAAAAGTATGTATTGCGTTTTTGCTGCGGTTTTGCTGCGTTTTGCATTTTAAATCTGCCAAGTAACAATAAACATTTAAAAAAAATGAAAAAACAAAATGCAAAACACATCAAAAACACGGCAAAAACGCAAAATGCAATGCAGAAACGGCTCAAATGCAACCTGCATAGGTGTTAAACTACACTAAGGTGGTCCTCTAACTTAGAGATGGGCCATATACCGTGTACACTGAGTGAATAAATCTGACTCCAGTTAACCCTATGGTCCCAGTTAACTCTCTCTCCTCTCAGAGCTCTCTCCAGACTATCTCCCTCTCTCTCCCCCCCTCTCACTCTGGATTCAAACCCCTCTCCCTAACACAGGACTGATGGGTTGGACCCAGAAAAAGCCCAAAAACTTGACCAAGGATGGTGGTAAAGGGAAAATTCTTGCAGCCTGGATGAATGCTTGTGACATCTATCCAACTAATGTTTTATAAAAATTGACTCCTTTATTTTATTATTTATTTCAGGTACTTATATAGCACCATCAATTTATGCAGAACTTTACATACATATTGTACGTTCACATCAGTCCCTAACCCTCAAGGGGCGTACAATCTAAGGTCCCTAACTCACATTCATACATACACATGCTAGGGCCAATTTAGACAGGAGCCAATTAACCTACCAGCATGTCTTTGGGGTGTGGGAGGAAACCCATGAAGGCACAGGGAGAACATGTAAACTCCAGGCAGGAGGTGCTGTGGTTGGGATTTGAACCGACGACCCTAGTACTGCCAGGCGGAAGTGCTAACCATTTAGCCACGGTGCTGCCTATTTTAGGTATTGTGTTCATTATTATTATTTAGTTTGAAGCTTGTGAACTTTGTATAAAATGTTTATATTTGTCATTTTGATGAAAACAATAAAACTGTTAAATTCAAAGGGAGACTGAAAACCTCTTTTGGCAAAGGGCCTGACAATAACCACCAATCAGCTCACTGGATGCTGCTTGAGAGTTAGCTTTACATTAAAGTGGTTGACAACTAAGCACATACAAAATCCGCTGGCAAAGCAGGGCTTTTACAACAGAAGAGACCTCTTTTTCCATTGCTTGTCAGCGGGTAATGTGATCTGAGCAGCATATGTGCAACTCAGACCACATTTACAGCCCGTGGCGATGTGACTCCCGTGCGCATGGGTGGGAGTGATGTCATCGCTGCCCTGCCATTCAAGCACCTAAAGATTCTGAACCCAAAAGAAGACTGGGTAAAGATGGAAGTAGTTGGGAGTTGTGACATGTCTGTGCTGGAGGGCTCCTATTGCAGGCAAGTCTGTCATAATGTACTAGTATGCAGAGCATTCTAGTACATTATCACTTAAACCTGCAGGGGGGGGGCATTGCTTTAGTTTACTACCAGGACTTTTCTGTGGCTTTAATATTTTGATAAAAAACAAGATATAATACTATAATTTGATATTTTCTTTCTGAGAACGCATTTGTTTCCAGTTTTAGTCACTAATAGGATGAGCAAAGTGAGAAAATTAGCAGCATAAAATCTCACTTCTTTTCAACACAAATGGTTTTATTACATTCTTTCACAAAGTTAGTACCAATAAAACTACTGAATTGACAAAGGGATAAACCGGTTATGGGGTCCATAGATCATTGTTTGGGTATTCATAATGGAGGCTGTTCTCAAAAGGATAAGAGTAACTCCACCTTTGTTGAAAAAAAAATAATCCCCCTGGGTGATAATTGTACACTGCAAGGATTTTGCAAAACTTTGCAGCAGACCACTACCTGTTTCTGTTTTGAAGAAAAAAAGTTGTTTGACCATGTCCTTTGCAGACTGATTTTTGAATGGGAGTATCTGTGTACATTATAACCACCTGATGCACTCTCGGTGTTCTAATGGGAAAAGTTGCAATGTCTGCATCCCTTTAGAAGTTAACCCTTATGGAGTATCTCACCAAAAATACCCTGGACTGTCTACTTTCCAAAAAGGGGTAATTTGGAGGATATTTGTACTGTCCTGACATATATGTACAGCGCTGAACAAACCTTTTAGCGCTATATAAATACTGTATAATAATAATAATAATAATTTGGGACTCAGGAAATGAGATAGGCCATCAGTACATCAGGACTGATCAATTTTCAGATATATACCATAGTTTTTGGACTAACGTTTCTACAGACTAAATAATAAACACTGGATTCGTTCATTGATGTTTTGGGGTTGCTTTGCTGTTTCAGGCACTGTATGTCTTGACATGGCATTATTTAATGAGCAAGCAGTAGGGACACACAGCACACACAGGCAACCTCCCACTTGAGGCTAGGCCCTAATGTATTTCACTCCCTACAGAGCTTAATTATAGGGACATTATAGTGTGCAGTATAGGAGTGCAGGCAGGCTCCTGAGCTTCGGCACCCAGCTATACCACAGGGCAGATGTGCACAGTGGGATGCTTTTGGGCGTTGGCGCAACTCAGCTTGTTTAGCTGGCTCTGTAGAGAGTCACATATTACAAGAAAGAAGTTTGGTATTAGGCATCATATGGTGTTTACTCTTACCTTTCTTGAGCTTCACTGTCACCTGATCTGACAGCAGAACCAAAATAAAAATTAAACATATCATGTTGGGTTTGGGGTACACTGACACCCTTACAGTTTACCAAAATTGAGAGCTTGGTAGGCATAAGCTGCCAGTTGCAAGACCCTGTAGGTATGGGCAGTAACATGGGGGTTGGAGGTCTATCTATCAACGTTCTATCAACTATCAAAATAGGAATATCAATGATTTCCAGCAGTGCAACAGGCAGTGGGAGAGATCTGGAAAGGTACCACAGTACAATAATAATTTTGTAAGAGCTCCTTATTGAACAAAGCAGAAGAAATCTTTATGTAGTAAGGATGATGATGCTTATATAGCATGAATGTATCTGCATGGTTTCATCCAGATATACCAGAAGACAGCTCTCTGTGCCAATTGTTGAACATTCAAGGTAAATCTAAAAGCTGTGGGACAATAAAAGATTTATATGAACAACTTAAAAGATTTTTATATTACTATTATTTGTTTTGACATAGTACCCTCCAGCAATAAAAATTTTTAATACAACAAAAGCTTTTTTTCATTATTTTTCCATTAACAAGCTGAATTTGTGAATAATAATGTACTTTCCTTAATCACATAAGGAAATACTAAGCATATTCCAGCTACATGTGAAACAGAGCCTGCTAGTGCCATAGGACTAATTCTGTGCACAAAGAAATATCTGATACGATAATACTAATTCTGCGGTGCCACCATTATGCCAGTAATAGCGACAATAAACATGATAATAAAACTGCATGAGGAAAACACAATGCTAACATCTTACAGTCACCAGAATAGATAAACAACTCAGGGAATCCCAGACTTCTTTGTACCACTGCTTCTGTACATGGGCTGCAAAGCTTCAGGCATTTTCTGGAGCCGGAGGGGTTAATCCCGCTCAGCATAAAACGTTCACTGAGTGCGCTTAGCCACAGGATCGATAACATAAAGGGCAGTTTACACTTGCGATGCATTTTTGTCCAATTAATAGATTGCCTGTGTGTTGCATATTTTGCATGACAAAGGGCTGGAATATTAAACTGCCATTCATAATGAAAATGCACTTTGCAAATTAAAAGCATCGAAACAGAAATTTTTCACCCTGTTTAGGAAATAAACAGTCCTTAACCAATTAAACTGCATTGTAATAATCCTATGATTTATGGCAAGTTGTTTAACTTTCAAAACTCGGCTAACCCATATTAAGGTCACAATCCATCATGTCTTGGTTGGAGAGGCAGCAAGTAATGGCTGCTGTATTAGCTGCTTTTGATGATAGTATGAAAGAAGTATTAGCGCTTGTCAACAAAATTGCTTACAACATAACATTAGCATGCATGGGCTGCTGTGCCTATTCATTATTATGGCAGTTTCACACATATTGTTACAAGCTTATAAAACATTTTGTTGGCTAACTTAAAACAGGCCGTGTGTACAGTTGAGACTGCTGATCGACTTGAAGGCAGAAATAGCTGGGCTGGCTGGCTTTAGCTGGAGTGTAAACAGAGAGGCAAAAATCTTTTAGCCAGTACTTATTGATAGTGAAAAACGTGCTGAATTATTCAGTATTGGCCTCTTCTATTTGTGTCTATCAAAGTTATCAATTGCCCATCAGTCTCCATGTCAAAACAGAATGGATTAATCTGGTTGAACACAAGACAAATAAATGGGTACTATTACAGGGCCACTGCTTTGCCAAACTGTCAGAGGGGAATCTAGGCTGTGACATTTTCCATCAAAAACGGGATATCTGTCTTAAGTGAGAAAACGATTCCCGCTGCGAGCCAAGAATGCACTTAGTGTACCGTAAGTAAATTAATCCACCGTCAACTGTGATAATAGGAGCTAAGGAGGTTTTTTTTTCCTTCTAGACAGGCCCTGCTCTACCTGGACATAAAATGATTCAGTAATAACAACTTAGGCAGCCCATAGATGAGTCAGTTTTTTGTTCAACCAGCGGGTTGAACAAAAAAAATCCCAAAAACTGATGATATACAGTTGTAAGAGAAAGTTTGTGAACCATTAAGTGGTCTTCGGCATGAACAATAACTAAGACATGATCTTAACGTCAACTATGTTACAATAAGAGAGTCTTACACTAACAAAGAAAACATGGTTTGATGTGAAAAGGGTGCAAATCCTTAAATTTACAGAGGCACTCTGGCCATTCAAGGGTAAGTGACAGTGTCTATATATATTGACAGCCAACACAATATACTCAGTGTATCGGAGTGCAGGGGAGCATGTTATTCAGTTTCTAGGCCCAAGCACTGCTACATGACAGATCTGGGAGTACCATTACACAGACAATGTCACTTTGCCTTGACTTGACCCTTACACCCCGGTCACATCGGGTGCGACTTGGAATGTGATTTGCATGCCATGCAACTTGCAAATTGTATGCCAAGTCGCACCCTATTGTCCACAATTAGAGTGGTCAAATCGGTGCGGTTCCGACTTGGTCTGAGCTGCACCGACTTCAAAAGTAGTACATATACAACTTTTGGTATGATTTGCATAGACATCTGTGTCAGATGTCTTGCAAATTGCCCCTGAATAAGCATCTCACCCGACTTTGAAGTCGTGCGACTTCACTGTAAAAGTTGGGCTTGATGTGACCGGGGTGTTATTGGCAACAAAATTACTACTTTACAAAGCTGCTAAAAAGACATGTACTCTGGTTATTTTGGTCCAATACTATATGGGACAATGGAATACTGAACTAAATGCTTTTTATTTAACAAAGTGCAGTAAATGTCCTTCAAAGCCCAACTCTGGCCAAAACATGTTTTATTTTTGTATAAAGCAGAAAAGGATTAGAATCTTTGCCAGGTTTGAAATGCTGTCTGGATCCCTGTGGAGGAAGCTCACCTTCTGTTCTCTGTGACACCCTTCTCCTGGCACAAAGTAAGGGGAAATACAGTATATACAATAAGGATGCAGACAGCAATAAAGGCCTGACAGATGTTCTTATCATTCCTCACTGTACTCTTTTTCTTTTTGCTATATTAAATCTTTGGAAATTGTTTTGCAGAAACATCTTCAGAGGTATTCTGAAATCTGTTTTGAGTGTGCCATATTGCATTTGTAAAACAATTGTGAAAAATGGAAACCAAGCTTGAGGATTTCTTTTACCAAATAAACTGGAGCACATAACAGGATGGAAAACCACACCAAAATGATACAAAGCTAAGAGTACAAATATGACTATATTAGTACCAAGAGTAGGCATGGTGCACAATCTGGGTTGCCATGGCACTGAACACAGGTTTGGCCAAATTGCAAAAATGGGAGGGCTTAATTAAAACCTGGGACTAGTGTACTTTGGGTCAGGAGTGTGTAACGCACACAGTGCAGGGATCAGGAGTGTATAACACAAAACGTGCAGAACTCAGGAGTAAGTAATACACACAGTGCAGAGGTCAGGAATAAGTAATACACACAGGTCAGGAGTACGCAATACATAGAGTGCAGAGGTCAAGGGTAAGTAAGTGGGTGCAACCAGGGATTTCTGGCTGATAGGTAAATGTATACAAAGGGATAGTTTTCTGAAGACATGTTGGTAGGTTAATTGGCTCCTGTCTAATTTGGCCCTAGTATGTGTATGTATGAATGTGAGTTAGGGACCTTAGATTGTAAGCTCCTTAAGGATTACGGACTGATGTGAATGTACAATATATATGTGCAAAATGCTGTGTAAATTCAAGGCACTATATACGTACCTGTAATAAATAATAATACTAGTGTAAAAAAGAAACAAATAAAAAAAATTGCATGGGTCCCCCAGAAATTCGTACCAGGTGATTCAGGCCTGGTATAGATTTTAAGGGGGTCTGTAGGTGAGGGGCTTATTGAAATCTGGAAGCCCCCCATTAAGAACCAGAAGAACTTTAATGAGAAGCTAACGGCCATGCTGTTAGACACCCACACAAAGTTTTTGCAGATCTGGCGTCCCTGGATTGATGTGGCTCAACCGTCTAGATTTGACCAGACCCTCCTGTCGACTTCCCATGCTGTCTGTCTGGTCCACTTAAAGAGGGCTTCCTGCACATCCTTGGTCATTATATGATTCAACACATTGCGCTTTTACTATGCGCATCTGGTGAGTGCGCATTTTTATCAATTCACTGCACGGATTAAAGTCACATGGAATAATTTGATACCACCTGTGCAACAGGATTCATATGCAGCACAATTTTCTGACCGGTGTTTGTCAGACCCTTACCATCATATGAACACTTTCTTTGCCTTATGACTTTCACAGCTGCACTTGTTTAATTGCGCTCATTGCAGCGCTTCATTCACTCCTGTGTTATCATTTGTACTTAATATCTTCATATTAATAATATTTTGAGCACTTTTATATATTAATTTTTTCAGCGCTGTACCAATTTTTGTTTATGTTTTATATAAGGTCTTGGGTTCCTTTTTAGTGCATTTGCTGCTGACCTCATCTTGAGCCTTGAGTGCTCGCTGTTCTTGTTTTTTCTTGTTCTTGATTTGAAAGCTTCTATTGGACTGAATAGTTGCTACAGATCTGCCCAAAGCCCTGAACTGTCAATCAACAGCAAGATGGGCCTGCTGAAATTTAGCCTCTTAGTTTCCCAACAGGCTCAGCCCCTCGCACTACAAAATTCCTTGGGCATGAGCCTGTCAGTGTAACAAGCTCAGTGACCTGGGAGTACACACAATGAGGAAGGAGTGTCCTGTGTGGGCTTGTACAACTTCATGTACCTGTAAGTGAGCACCAACAATTTCAGCACAATGAATTCCCTCTATTGTGTTCTACAATTTTATTACTGTTTGTGTCCCTGCTAGATATTGTCACCCTGTGTATTTGTCCTGATGACCATTGTCACTAAGACAGAAAGTGAAAGAATACCGACACTTTCCAGTTTTTCATCATTTTATAGTTGTGCATCATAACTGCTTTTCTCACTGCTTTATTTGAGAAGGCTGTCTATTTCTTCCTAACAAAAGTAGTGATAGTTTAGCATATACCATACATACAGTATCATTCATACATTAAATCTGAACTCCAAGAAAAGTTTGAGTGAAACAGGAATAAAAGATTCAAAATAAAACAAATAGTGAACCTATGTTGCTATGTGAGATTCGCATCTTATGACCCTTCGCTATCTTTATAAGCTAAATATCACATTCTGAAGAAATAAATTGTTCCGCTCATAATAAGACTGCACAAATACCACTAGAAAACTGTAATAGCTACAAAGAAAGGATGTCATCTAAGCTGCTATTGTCTGAACCATGACAGACAAGCTTTAACACTAAGCAGGAATGAGATCTAAAATCCACATATTTCACAGAGAAGTGACCAAGAAGATCCTGAAAATCACCCAGATGTCATGCTACGTTATGTTTGGTTTTACTCACTGACAGCTATCCTGAATGTTAAAGCATACATTTAATGAATGGTGCAGGGAAACAACACAGTATATTTATTAAATATACTGCTGTTCTGTTGAATCTGCTTGTGAAAGCCCTGATTCTGTTCAAAGTAGATTGATGATATGATAACAAAAAGCAAAAGTTACTTGGCTTAATGATGTCATTATGCAACAGGAAATATTGTAACTGGCATTATCTCCAGGTAAGAAACGTCTCATTAGATGTATAAAGAAATATTTGCTTAAAGGATAAGTTCACCTTTTTACAAAAAATAATACATTTGCATTTTTTTTATGGTAAAAAATGTGCATTTATTTTTTTTTTATGGAGCCTCTAAAGCAGGGGTCCTCAAACTTTTTAAACAGGTTGCCAGTTCACTGTCCCTCAGACCGTTGGAGGGCTGGACTATAGTTTAAAAAAAAAAAAAACTATGAACAAATGCAGACACAGTACAGGAGATGACCAGAGACTGCGGACATACAACGGCAGCGGGAATACTGGGCTGGCCGCTCCATAAGATGCACAGACATTTCCCCCCAAGTGTGTCTTATGGAGCGAAATAGTGCCTCATCATTGGTGTCAGTGGGAGGAATAGCGCCCCATCATTGGTGTCAGTGGAAAGAATCCTGCCCCATAATTGGTGTCAGTGGGAAGAAACGTGCCCCATCATTGGTGTCAGTGGGAGGAATAGTACCCCATCATTGGTGTCACCAATGATGGGGCACTATTCCTCCCACTGACACGTAACTTGCTGACCCCTGCTCCAGCCTAGGTGCTACTGCAGCCAGCATACCTGGTTGCAGCAGCACCATCAGCACGGCACACTTACCTGTCAGCTGTCCTTCTTCACTCCGACCTCTCACTCGATGTTCACAGGGCCGCTCGGCTCCGCCTCCTCGCAGGTGATTGGCCGCCTGTGTGCCTTTCCTGAGCTACAGTTCTGGTGCCCAATCACCGGTGAGGAGGCGGAGCTGAGCGGCAGGAGTGAGGGAGTGGCCGGAGTGAATGAAGGAGCAGCGCTTCCTGGACTGGATCGTCGTGGGACTGGGACCGGAGCCAGGTAAGGTACAGCAGCCCCCTGCCCGCCCCTGTACTTAGTGTCCCTTCCTGTCCCGCCCCTGCCGGCGGGCCGGATAAATGGCCTTGGCGGGCCGCATGTGGCCCGCGGGATGTATTCATGTATCGTGAGATTTTGAGTGCAAACCTCCTTCCATCAGCAAGGGCATGGAAGATGAAACGTGGCTGGGTCTTCCAACATGACAATGATCCCAAACATACCGCCCGGGCAACGAAGGAGTGGCTTCGTAAGAAGCATTTCAAGGTCCTGGAGTGGCCTAGCCAGTCTCCAGATCTCAACCCCATAGAAAACCTTTGGAGGGATTTGAAAGTCTGTGTTCCCCAGCGACAGCCCCAAAACATCATTGCTCTAGAGGAGATCTGCATGGAGGAATGGGCCAACATACCAGCAACAGTGAGTGCCAACCTTGCGAAGACTTACAGGAAATGTTTGACTTCTGTCATTGCCAACAAAGGATATATAACAAAGTATTGAGATGAACTTTTGATATTGACCAAATACTTATTTTCCACCATAATTTGCAAATAAATTCTTTCCAAATCAGCCAATGTGATTGTCTGGATTTTTTTTCTGATTTTGTCTCTCATAGTTGAGGTCTACCTATGATGCCAATTACAGGCCTCTCTCATCTTTTTAAGTAGGAGAACTTGCACAATTGGTGGCTGACTAAATACTCTATTTGCCCCACTGTATGTCACTTGCTTAACATGTGCAACTCCCATGTGTTTGGGCCAGCATTCTTCCATCAGTTTTTCGTATTTTACTATACAATATTTTATTATACAATATTTGTTAGTTGAAATGTAAATATTTTGCATGATTGTCTTACAGTCATAATTTTTTTTTTCTGATGACCTGGTCTCCTTGTAGACATACATTCTTTAATCATGAGCCCTCACATCCCTGAAGAAGTGAATGCTGCTTCACGAAACACACTAAGATTTGTGAAAGAGCTTGACCAGCTTCCATGCATTGAATATGCTGAATGTACAGTATCTTCAGTTATCTATACTGTATATACCGTATATCAAAAGGTTTTTGTGTATTATAGTCTGTACACTCATTTTAAATATTTTAACACGCTCATTTTGAATAAAATGTATTATTTTATTTTCTTGTATAGTTCATAAAGTCCCTTGGGCACTTGTCTCTTTTTGTATAATTGCCTTGTTCAGTACCTGATTGCATTCATACCCAAAAGACAAATTCAATGACAACATTCATAAGGCTAGCTACCTTTGTCAAATAGCAAAGACTAGAGCCCAAGAAATGTTACTACTTTGCCTAGGTATTATATAAGCATTTAACTCAATTTCTTGGTCCTATAATACTTTATGTGGAGGGCCCTTGAGATGCTTTCAAAAATTTGATTATATTTGGTGCTATATACAAACTCTAAAGCCAATGTTTGACTTCTCACTCTCCGGAGCCACATGGCAGTTAACCTCTATATTTGTTTTATCATGGCCTTCAAATCCCTAAAACCTATCTTTTATCACCAAGATATAAAAGGCATTGATATAACAACTCATAAGCAAATGAAATTCATAAATGATACCCTAATCTGTGTGCATTGTGCAAACTGTTGGTGCTATATAAATCCTGTATACCGTATATACTCGAGTATAAGCCGACCCGAATATAAGCCGAGGTACCTAATTTTACCACAAAAAACGGGGAAAAACTATTGACTCGAGTATAAGCCGAGGGTGGGAACACCAGTGGGAAGAATCGTGCCTCATCATTGGTGTCAGTGGGAAGAATCGTGCCTCATCATTGGTGTCAGTGGGAAGAATCGTGCCTCATCATTGGTGTCAGTGGGAGGAATAGTGCCCCATCATTGGTATCAGTGGGAAGAATCGTGCCTCATCATTGGTGTCAGTGGGAGGAATAGTGCCCCATCATTGGTGTCAGTGGGAGGAATAGTGCCCCATCATTGGTATCAGTGGGAGGAATAGTGCCCCATCATTGGTGTCAGTGGGAGGAATAGTGCCCCATCATTGGTATCAGTGGGAGGAATAGTGCCCCATCATTGGTATCAGTGGGAGGAATAGTGCCCCATCATTGGTGTCAGTGGGAGGAATAGTGCCCCATCATTGGTGTCAGTGGGAGGAATAGTGCCCCATCATTGGTGTCAGTGGGAGGAATAGTGCCCCCTCATTGGTGTCAGTGGGAGGAATAGCGCCCCATCATTGGTGTCAGTGGGAGGAATAGTGCCCCATCATTGGTATCAGTGGCAGGAATAGTGCCCCATTATTAGTATCAGTGGGGGGAATAGCACCCCATTATTGGTGTCAGTGGAATAGTGCCCCATCTTTGGTGTCAGTGGGAGGAATAGTGTCCCATCATTGGTGTCAGTGGGAGGAATAGTGTCCCAACATTGGTGTCAGTGGGAGGAATAGTATCCCATCATTGGTGTCAGTGGGGGGTGGAGGAATAGTGCCCCATCGTTGGTGTCAGTGGGGGGGAGGAAAAGTGCCCCATCATTGGTGTCAGTGGGGGGGAGGAATAGTATCCCATGATTTGTGTCAGTGGGGGGTGGAATAGTGCTCCATGCTTGGTGTCAGTGGGGGGTGGAATAGTGCCCCATCATTGGTGTCAGTGGGGGGGAAAATAGTGCCCAATCGTTGGTGTCAGTGGGGGGGAGGAAAAGTGCCCTATCGTTGGTGTCAGTGGGAGGAATAATGCCCCATCATTGGTATCAGTGACACCAATGATGGGGCACTATTCCTCCCACTGACACTTGCTGACCCCTGTTCCAGTATGGTGCTGCTGCAGCCAGCATATGTGGTTGCAGCAGCACCTAAGCACACCACACTTACCTGCATCTCCTTCACTCGAATTTCACGGGGCCGCTCAGCTCCGCCTCCTCGCCGGTGATTGGCCACCTGTGTGCCTTTCCTGAGCTACAGTTCTGGCGGCCAATCACCGGTGAGAAGGCGGAGGCGAGCAGCTGCGCGAACATCCAGTGGACGAACCAAATGAAGGAGCAGCCGCCCTTCCTGGACCGGATCGTCGTGGGACCGGAGCCAGGTAAGAGACATCAGCCCCCTGCAGACGTTGACTCCAGTATAAGCCGAGGGGGTCGTTTTTCAGCACAAAAAATGTGCTGAAAAACTCGGCTTATACTCGAGTATATACGGTAATAATAATAATAATATTTCTGTACACTTCTTTGCCCAAACTATTCCTGGTGGTTGCACCAATTACTAAGATACAGTATTTATCTTTACATCAATGAATACAAATCAAAAGTAATGAACATTTTGGATTGTGCCTATATTTTCAAACATCCTCTGATGTCTAAGTCCAGCTCTGATTGGCACCGAATTAACAAATTATGTTATTTTTTGTAAGAAAAATGCTCCCGAACAAATGAGCTTATCCTGAAGATCGCACAGAGTCTGACTACCAGCAGCATTATGAAACTGCAGAGAAACTATCATTTGCAATCAGACAGGCCTTGTTTGGTGTAAAACCATAATCAACAAAGTACAATCAGGAAGAGCAGTCTGCATATATCTTAACTAAATATCCCTGCCTCGTGTTCATATATAGTTACAAACTTTACACAGAAACAAGTTTTTCAAAATTAAACTTTGAAATATTTCCATTAAACCGCTCTCTTAGTTACCTTTACTATTAGTTACCTTTACTATTTTTCACCTTCAAATGGAAGTTACACGCTTTTCTATTATTTTTCAAAATATGATGAGCTTGTTGTAAATAAGGTTATCAATTTGTACAAATGTTTTAAAAAATTAAATCCATTCACTACAGTTTTTAACTCGTGTAAATGCATACATGGGAGTAGCCATGTTTGCAAAGGCAAAGAGTATGCAAATTCAACATTTCATATTGATATGTGCCTGCTGTACCATGTACTTATATGAAAAAGTATCCTGTTTCCTTCTTATTGCTTTCTTTGTGTGAAACCCCTGGTGTCCCTGCCAGTCCATCTGCTTTCCTTATAAAAACTGACCACACTTAGCATGAGAGCACAGGGTGGTCAGTTCTCTAGCTGTGCTGGGAACTCAGCCAGCTCTCCTCTAATGATCAGGCTTGTGCTGACACCGCCTCCCCCCCCCTATAGAGAATGGGATCACTTATAAAAAAGGGGGTAAAAGCGTATATAATTTTTATATATATATATATATATATATATATATATACACACACAAATGTTTTTGCCTTTCATTTCAATTTTAAACAGAATGGGTTGTTTTACAAGGTGAGGGTTTACATACACTTTAAGGCTACCATACGCAGCTCAATTTTCTATTGTTCAGCTTGCAGACTAAATGAGAGAAAATCAATCGATTCCCCTATTCATGCTAACAGTGTAGCTGGAAGAATCTCCACCTGCAGCTGCCTGAATACAATGGTGCTGCTGAACAGTGACTGCATCTTTTAGGCTGCAGCCAATGTTCTGCCAAGACTTTTCCACCTAGGTTACTTTACTGAGGTGTTTCGTACTACAAAGAGAGACATGACATGCCTTAGTGCCTTATGACTTTTTTACATTAAAAAAGTATGTACCCTACAAGGTCCTTTTTACATACAATTGTTGTGTGAGTATCCTGCATACAGTACTCAAGTATACAAGAAACATTGATAAGAGGATTTATAACCATGAGAAGTACCACTATATGAAACCCAAGAAGCATGGAATTGTATAGTACAATATATGTTCGATCAAGTGTGGAGAGGAGTCCACCTAAGGATTTAAAGAAGGAGAGATAGAAAGGAAAAGGGGGGGAGAATGAAAAGAAAAGGGGGGGGGCATACTGGATTCTGCACATGAGGCCTGCAAGGTAAAAAAAAAAAAGAGACAAATATAAACCTCTCAAAGTTCACAAATATTGAGGGAATGTAGCTGAGGTATGGAAATTTTTCATTGTAATCACACAACTGGGGGCCTTTCTGAGGGCTTCTCTTTGGTGTGGATCATCTCTTCCATGGACTGAATCTTGTTAATTTTACAAACCCATTCTGTTATAGAATGACAGACAGGTTTAAGCCACTTTCGAGCTACAACAGTTCTAGCTGCAGTAAGCATGTGACATAGTAAATCCTTCCTGATAGATTTGAAAGATTCCTGGAATGATCAGTAGGAGAGTGATACATACATCTGGTTGGAGAAATGTGTTCATGATCTTATTAGAAATTTGAAAAAGGTTTGAGCAGAATGGGTAGACAAGGGGGCACCATACCCAAATATTGTACACCTCCAATAAATGTCAGGGATTTTGTAAGAAGGAATGTAAGAAGATCAGTAGGGCATTTGTACCATCATTTCTTTCTTGGTGCCTCACATGATTTTTATATCAACTTTTGACGAGATGGGAGTTACTTGCAGGGTCACGCAGGGCTTGAATTTTGGATGATTTAGCAGCAATTGTACAAAATCCATGTTGTCTATGGGGGTCTTTACTGAGGCTCTACTTCCATCTTCTACTCCTAGTAAATGAAGCACTCTGTGTGTGGGTGATATCTTAACAGTTAAGTAGAAAAGTGGAAGAATGCTGAGGCAGATACAGACCACCCTCTTGTGGCTAAACTACAAATTCCTCCATTAAATATGTTTAAAAAACATGGAACAACAATAATCATTTAAAATGTAAAAATCACATAAAAGTTACTTTAGGGTCAGCACTGCTTTGTATACATTAGCATGTGCTTAGTAGAAATACACTATGCTTTCCCTTTAACTGCATACCAAAGTGTACTATTTTCAGTAGACTTTAATAATCAACCTTCTAAATTATTTAGCTAGAAACAAATATTTGCCACTTGACACTGCCAGCAATGTTTAGTGTGATCGCTCAACAACAATACTTGATGCTGATTACAAGTTTAATTTGTACCTTTTTTTTCTACCACTCGGCAGCTTAAACACAAACAAACACACAGATACATTAGAAGCGCAAAAAAAAAATGCAGGCAGAGGTTGAGATATGCAGTGCAAGCTAAACAGGGGAACATTTGCAATTTAAAGCATAATTCATGATAATGAAAATGTAAAGCAGTGATTCTGCTTTATTCAGTATGGCAGGTTAGGAGTCCCTGTGAAGCTATGGCGCAGCAAAGAGTAGATTAATAATTCAATTTAGCTCTGAAATGTGCAAGTCGGGCGCCATGAGCTTTTATTCTGTTACCAGCTGCTGACCCTAATATGGATCAACCAATTAGACATCTCTATTTAATTGCTGGGTGACCCATCTAAAACTCACTAGGATTGTTCATTATAAACAAGCTCAATTGCCTTAAAGAATCCCAGTTATCCCCCTACTGGAGACAAATGGTGTGATAGAGAAGTACAAAGACTCTGGGAAAATTTGCTGGATCATTACAGACCTTGTTCAATAACAAGCGCATCTGAATAACAAGGCCTAGTTTTTTTTTTCTTCCAATCCCCTTTGGCAGAGTACCAGCCCTCTCAGATAACCCCACATAAAGCAAATACCATTTGTCTGAAGTTACATTTGCTTCTTGTTATCACAACTTATGCCACTTAATTCGTTATTCAACGAATTCACTGTCTTGCTTATTAGATGCAAGGTAGCGGCTCTCCCCTGAAGGCCGTGTATGCAAAAGACTGCTTGTAATCCTGTCACTTCAAACCTCTCTTGGCTCCTGCATTGCTCCAGGAATTTGAAATAAAGAAGCAAACAATTTATATTTAGATTTAGATTTATTCATGACAATATTAAATCTACAGATGACAAAAGGAAAGAAAGCGGGGCAGTTGCTTACAAAATGTAAAGAAAAAAGTTAGGGATAAATAAGAGGCTTAATAGATAAAAAATTTAAAATCTCTGTTGACCTTGTCTTCATTCTACAAGTCAATGTCAAATCAAAATTCTCAAAGCAAGCTGTAACCCTAAAGCTTTATAACATTTGATACAATCTCTACATTTCTAATGACCAGGCATATTCACTCCTAAACTGACTTTTAAATATTTCAAGGATCCCACACAATACATACATCCAAGATGATCTTTAATTTTAAAAATGTAGTAGCCAACATGGGGGTGCTTAAATATCTATGCTGTAGTGGGGATTGAGCCATTTTCTGAGATCGACAACTGTTTTGAAACCCTTAACAACACGTTTAGCAACAGAAGGCTACTAAACCAATGCAGTATCTGGCTACTAGATGGCAAAGTTTATTGTGGGACTTCATATACTTGTGTGACTAGTGGGACATACACTATATTGCCAAAAAGTATTGGCACGCCTGCCTTTACACGCACATGAACTTTAATGGCATCCCAGTCTTAGTCCATAGGGTTCAATATTGAGTTGGCCCACCCTTTGCAGCTATAACAGCTTCAACTCTTCTGGGAAGGCTGTCCACAAGGTTTAGGAGTGTGTCTATGGGAATGTTTGATCATTCTTCCAAAAGCGAATTTGTTAGATTAGGCACTGATGTCGGATGAGGCCTGACTCGCAGTCTACGCTCTAATTCAGGACTCTGTGCAGGTCAGTCAAGTTCCTCCACCCCAAACTTGCTTACCAATGTCTTTATGGACCTTGCTTTGTGCACTGGTGTGCAGTCCTGTTGGAAAAGGAAGGAGCCATCCCCAAACTGTTCCCACAAAGTTGGGAGCATGAAATTGTCTAAAATGTCTTGGTATGCTGACGCCTTAAGAGTTCTCTTCACTGGAACTAAGGGGCCAAGCCCAACCCCTGAAAACAACCCCATGCCATAATCCCCCTCCACCAAGCTCTACACTTGGCACAATGCAGTCAGGCAAGTACCATTCTCCTGACAACCGCCAAACCAAGGCTTGTCCATCGTATTGCCAGACAAAAAAGTGTGATTCATCACTCCAGAGAACATATCTCCACTTCTCTAGAGTCCAGTTTCTTACTGTGTGAGCAGAAAACCCTCATGGAAATGAGTGCAATGTAAATTGGAATTTGAGCAATCGCATACCTGTGAGAATGTCACCAAAGAGGTAATTCATCTCCATGCGAACATGAATTGACCTTATCTTAATGCTATGCTTATGAGGGGTGGAGGTGGGATTTACTAAACCTGGAGAGTGCAAAATCTGGTGCAGCTATGCATAGAAACCAATCAGTTTCCAGGTTTTATTGTCAAAGGTTAATTGAACAAGCTGAAGCTGATTGGTTGTCGTGCACAGCTGCACCAGATTTTGCACTCTCCAGTTTTAGTAAATCAACCCCAATGTATACGAATATACGTATTTTTCTTGCAAACATTCCACTAAGGTACATACAATTTGCACTGATGTGATATCCTTTTACTATGAAGTATTTGGCAATTGCTCTTTGAGTTAACTATCTAGGAATGTGCAAATTACATACATTTTGTGTTGGGAAGGAATTAAAAGAAAGCTGCACTTATTGAAATTTTTTTCCTAATTTTAACCTAGAAAATAAAAAATAGGTATTCAAATTTGTCAATTTAAACCATAACTGTTTGGAAAAGGTGCAGAACCAAGACAGAAATAAATGCTCTGGGACTCAAGGAAGGGAGGAGGGGTCAATGACTCAAAAGGAATCTGTGTAGAATCCCATAGACAGGATAGAAAAGCCACATATTTCTAGCTAAGACCTCTCTTTAGATTGCTGAGTGCCACACTGTGTTTTTTTGATTTGTTTTTTTAACAAAAATGTGCCTCTCAGTACTACCGCTACCAGCCTGGAATGCAAGGCAAGGGGGCAGCTAGTGTGCAACATTATTTCATGCTGATACCAGCCCACATACCCTTCTACATTGGGTGGAGATCTTATGAGAAGAGTCCCCAAAAGATTAGTACACCTCCTAAAGGACCAGTGTCTGATACTGATAGATGCCAAAATTAATCATTACCAGAGCCCAAGAGAGCATAATTGCATAGAAAATGTCTTATGTGTCACCTACTTGCCCTTCATATGGAGCAAGTAGGTTGCAAATAGGCCATTTGCCATATATGCAAGTATGTAAAGTATTACACAAGTACATTAAAAGATGTGAGGAAATCTTTTATAAACATGGCTCTCAGAACAGGAGCATCATGTTTGTTCCCATAAGACTTATTGCTGCAGTGGCATAAGTAATGATAAAGTTATTGGTAAACCAATAGGCCTATAACCAAATTGTTAAAGCTGGTCTGGTGCAATAAGGGTAAAAACTGCTAAAGCTAAAGTGGTTTAACTCCAGAATAACCTTTAAAACTATTTGTATAGTTTGCAATTTTTAGAATCTCTATTATTAGAATGTTTAATAAAGTAAACAAAAAACAGGGGCAGTACAGTGGCTAGCACTCTTGCCTAGCAGCAATAGGGTCATCGGTTTGAACCCCAACCTCGGCACTAACTGCCTGGTGTTTGCATGTTCTCCCTGGGCCTGTGTGGGTTTTCTCTGTGTACTCTGGTTTCCACCCACACTCCAAAGACATGCTGGTAGGTTAATTGCCTCCTCTCGAAATTAGCCCTAGTATGTGTATGTATGAATGTCTGTTAGGGACCTTAGATATACAATATACTGTGTGTAAAGCGATGTGTAAATTGATGGTGCAACATAAGTACCTGTAATAAATAATAAAAATAAAACATCTTGAAATAAAGTATGGAAACCTGCAAATCAAGATTATCAGAAGTTCCACGTGAAATTTTATAGTGATACAATCATTACTCTGTATCAATTTCATGTGCTGATAAAGCTAGCCAAGTACATAGATTCCAGTTGTTCAATAGATGCCTTCATACAGAGTGGACAGAGGAATCTACATTGCTGGCTATTGTAGTCAGATAGTTGCAGAACCCATGGCTGTCTGCATACACGAACATTGATTGCATCTGACGGGATGCAGTCACTATTTATGTCAACATTTTTTGAGCCCGATAGTGTGACATGGTTCATATTTCAGCCAATTCAGCAAGAATCTGCCAAAATTCAAGCTGTGTATGGATATTCTCAGAATAAGCAACAAACAGCAATGTTACAACTAAAAATAGATCTATCAGAAAGAACGGGAAGATTGACAAGGAGAAAAAGGAGTTGTAGAAGCTTAACCAGGTAAACAGCATTTATCATCTTTACAACATTTAACTGATTAGTAATGTAATACAAAACAAGGTCACAGCGTCATAGAACATTCAGTAAGGTCTATTCTACCATTGATACGTTATCAGCAGAGCAAATTGACAGCTTTGGCATCTTTCAAACTGCAATTCCATATCAGAATTTGTTTGTGTAGGGACCTACTACCCTCTACTGTCTGTATTTGCAGATACCTGTAAATATATTATGTATGCACTTCCTCTCTCTGAATTGTTGGGTAAAATTGTTGCTGAAAATCCAGACTGGAACACAGGAATTACTACGTCTCTAGCACAAAGAGGTATGCTGCATCATGGCCATCCTGTGGGGCCCCTGCAACTGAACTTTTCTGCAACATTCATCTGGAAGTATCTCTATTAATAACCATGTATATTCAGTATATGTGCACAATTCCACCAGAGATACCCTCATAATCAGGATTGCTCAGAACTGCAAATTATTATACTGCATTGCCAAACCCAGGGTTTATTTCTTTTATTTTCTTTAATGACACTGTATTTTTAATTTGGAAATGAAAGGCTCTGCAGAAACATATTGCTGCACATCAAAGTGATCTTTTCTTGCTGACAGATGCCCTTTATATAAGAGCTGTCTGTTACCCTGGAGCAGTCAGTTTAAAATTTTAAAATTCCAGCTTTTATTTTCTATTCTGGGTTGGAATGTGTTTAGTTACTATCAGGCAATACACCGTTCTTATTTATGAAAATTTGATACATGAAGCCTGTTGAGTTTGCACAGCTATTCAGTAAATCTGGGGGTAAAGTAGGAACATCCTCCTTTGCCCCAGATTAGAAATACCTTAGTAATCCTTCTTTACAATGAAAAATGTGTCCAAGACTTTGATTTCAGTAAGGATGGTAAGAAACACAAGGGTTTTAACATGGTGGTAGAGTGGCAGCTGTCAGACTTCCGATGACCTTTTATCAATAGCTACCAGATCCAAGGAATATCACTACGGTAAGTTATAGCAGGCGGTAGGCGTTTTAAGACCCTATTGGTCTCTTCTGTCCACACCTGTCAGAGTGTATGTACACTGAACTGCTCATTCACAGTTCAGCATAGATTTACGGCACCAGCCTGTGCTATGGTGATGTGACATCGTCATGGCCAAGCCAACCAAGTGAACGAAGAGTCATAACCAGGAAGAAGACCCGGACAAGATGGCAGCACCTGTGACCAGTGGGAGTGTTGACAGTGCAGTGCTGGAAGGCCTCACTGGCCATACATGGGTCAGTTTTTTTCATACAGCCAGTAGGTTGAACAAAGAAAACTGACACAATTCACTCATCCACGCATTTGTATTTCAATGTTTTTATTCATTTATAAACAGTTTAAGACAGGAGCAACAAAACACACCCAGGCAGAGGCTATCAATTGCACATAAAAACATCCACACATTTGAGATGCAAGAACAGGCTTCTAAGTGGGCTTTGACTATGCAAATTTAAGTTATCAGTTGTTGATATTGTTGATAGTGTAATATATTGTCATAGCCCTTGTCAGTTTTCTAGACAGCTTGGTCTTTATATAAATATGAAGACAAAAAGTATAAGAGAGATTAAAGAAATTTACAGCTCATCTGTGGCCAAAACACATTTTGTTGTGTTGGACAGAGCGGAGAATAGTTAATTCCTCTGTCAAGATTATATGGCTTTCTCTGTGCCTGAGGAAAATTTTCACCAGGACAGGACAGGTAATCTACCCAATGGGAACACATTTTTATTGAGTGGAGAAGAGTTAGAGATAAAAACTGTATGTGTCTCCCTCTCCTTGTGACAACCTAATCTCCCATTTTCTGTCCAGGTGTCACATGGACAGTAAGTGAGAAAACATTCTCCACTATAGAATGACAGAAATATTAACCTGACCTTTACCCTACTCTACCAAGGAAAAAAAAATCTGGATGAACCTAGTCTATAATGTAATAAATACAATTTTTAGACTGTCCCAGAATACAATAGTAGTCATGATAGTAAACAGGACTAATAGAGAGGCTGAACCTCACTAAAGGAGACACAGACAATAAACTCTGACAGGTGTTCTAATCCCTCTTCACTCTACCCAAAACTAAAAAAAGTTTCATCCTTAGTTATACTTTCAGATTGTCCTTCTTAAACTCAATTGTGACTTGACTCCCTGTAAATAAACAAGTCACAAATCTGGGCAACTCTATGTAAGAATATGCTGAAAAAATACAAAACCAGAAGTTTTCATTCCATAAAAACTTTTGGGGTTATTTACTAAAGCTGGAGAGCGCAAAATCTGGTGCAACTCTGCATAACAACCAATGAGCTCCCAGGTTTTATTGCCAAAGCTTAACTGGACAAGCTGAAGTTAGAAGCTGATTGGCTACCATGCACAGCTGCACCAGATTCTGAGTGCACCAGTTTTAGTAAATCTACCCCAGTGTGTCAAAAAGATCCACATATATACCTTGCCACAATTTATTAAGCTGCATATGAGTTACAAAACATATGTCATTTGCAGCCATGTGACTGTTTTCAATATCACTGCTGAAAAAAATAGTTATTGAAAATCATGATTTAACAGTTTAGAGCAGCTATTGGCAACCTGTAAGAGGTGGAGATCTACCTGAACAAAGTGGGAGAAGTCCAAGATCACCGGGCACAGTGTCACAGAGTATCACATACTCACACCTTATGTAAACCTCTAATTGCTGTACTATCGTGATGCAATTGCATGCATTGCACGACAATCATGGGTTTAAATCAAGTGGTAAGGAGGCAACATACCTCCCTACCTGTCAAACACTGTCAGATCACTTTTCAGAGGGGCAGCAGTGTCTGCTGCACTTGTGAATGAGCCCTTAGTTGTATTTGGTAGCGGCACCCTTAGGGCTCGTTCACATGCAAAGTTGGGGGGTAGTAAAACCATGTGGTTGAGTCCTGGTTTTACTGCCCCTAAACCCAACACCCCCCCCCCCCTTCCTTAGCTGCTGAGGCAGCAACCAAAGGTGTACATATGCCGCAGCAGGAATTAAACCCCGTTGCTGCTTTTGGTGGCTACTACTGCCTGCCAATCGTGACCCATTCAAGTAAATGGGGCCACTCTGCAAGCATTCTGCAACTGCATGCTTCTGCAGGGTCCAAAGGGGTTAAAGCAGGTGCAGAGAAAGCAACAGAATGCTGCCTTCTTTAACCCCTTATTTGCTGTACTGTATAACGTTGCAAGGCACTTGCAGAGTGGCCTCATTCACTTGAATAAGTCAAGCTTGGCAGGTGCTACACCCACCAACCATGACAGGGCATATAACTCCTGCTGCAGCTCTGACATGTGTACTCCCCTGGCCACTGAAGCTAAGGAGGGTGCGGTTGGGGGGGAGTTGGTAAAAACACGTCTTAACTATGGAGTTTCACCACCCCCCAAACTGCAAATGTAAATGAATCCTTACTGTTCTGGTGCACTTTCAGAAAGTGCACCAAACCAGCAGAATATAATAGAAGTCTATGGCTAAGCACAGCAAACCCGCAGGAAAGCTGCAGGTACACTGCACTGCACCAGCGGGGTGGGTAAACTGAAGCGCATCAGTGTGAAAGCAGCCCTATACTATTATGCCCAGTGTATTGCATTACACTGACCTGAAGATCTCTTCCATCCAGCTGCTGGCACCACTCTGGAGACCGCTAGCCGGGATAATAGGTGGAGTGTAATTGGTCTCATTCCGCATGGGTCAGGAGCCAGCACTACAGAGGAGGCATCGGCCTATGTGGCTCTTGCTCCAGTTTTGCATTGCACTCTGTTTGATGTACTGGGATGGTGGGCCAGCAACCCTAGACCACAATCTACCAGTTACCTGGCTGCAATATGCTGGTAGATTGAGATCTATGGGTTGCTGACCCTTGGTTTAGTGCATTAAAGTGGTTGTAAAGGCTAAAGGGTTTTTACCTGCATGCATTCTATACATGATCCAGCGATGTGAACGAGAGCCAAGGCTGTCTTGGGTCTCTCTCTCCTCATTGGCTGACACATGGAGCGCCAGTGGGGGACACAAGAAGAGAAGGATCAGGGCTGCTCTGAACAAAACCATTGCACAGAGCAGGAAAATACAAGGTTTTTTGTTTTTTTTTTTAAAGCTGAACCTAACAACCAAAAAAAACTAATCTTGGTCCCCTGTGATTTCCCCGAGCCTTCCTACTGGTGAAATGAACCACCCATTAATAGACTACATGCGCACGGGCAGATGAAGCTGTTTTGATAGATCATCTGCTTCTAGTAAGGGAAAAACTAAAGTGAATCTAACGTGCCAAATTAAATTGTTACCTAATCAAAAGGCTTTTGAAATAAATGTCCTATTGCAAGGTGAAATGCCATGGTTTAAAGCTGGACTCCAGGCAAACATTCAGTTCTGAGATTTACAAAGCACAGCCTTGTCTTGCAGGGCAGGATACCTGATTTTTTCTGCTGTTGTACAAAAAAAAATAAAAAACACTTACAGCCTATGACTGGACAGTTAAAGGAGAAACAGCATCTTGATGCATTCACCTCTCTGTCACACTGCTATCTATTGCCTTTTATCGGTGTGCTCTTTGCTAGCACATGGCCATTGTAGTACAACATGCTCCCACCGTAATTTGTGATGAAACGCGTAAGCCGGAGTTTGCACTTGTGATGTCACCACACTCCGGTAAGAGTCCACCATACTTATGGTGGTGGTGCACCCTGGTGTCTGGAGACGTGGTGATACACAAAGATTCTGCCATTATGGTGTACAGCATCACTGCAACTTTTTATTTTGAACTTTTTTTTGTTTCTTCAGTTATATATTTCAATATTTATATAGGTTTGAATCCCCAAAGCCAAACAGATGACACAGATTTTTCTGTTACAGTCATAGAATGTATATGTACTGTAGGTATACACCCCGGATGGCACCCCTAAGGCTGATCTAAGGTCTAGAGCTAACACCTTTGTAAGCTGCTGCATTTAAAGAGAGAATCCAGCACTATAGAGACAGGTTTTGATTTATATAAATCAAAAAACACACAGCGCCCAGGACCAATCTACTAACAAAGAATTATAAGTGAAATGCTGCTGTGCATAGGTATATGAACCAAAACAAATTTTCTAATATAAACCAGCGCAAAACACAAATGTTAAAATAATAAGTGAATATAAAATTATTATTTTATAAATAATCTATAAAGTCCAGTGATAAAGGTAAGTGACCACAAACCCGTAACTTATAAAAACTAAAAAAACTAAAAAAGTTATTTCATAAATCAAAAGTCCAGTGATCCCTAAGAAAACTTTCTAAAAAATAAACTTCAGTGCTTCAAATAATTCTTCCACCATCCACCAGTGCCGAAACCAACATAAACCGCACTCACCAGATAATGGTGAGTAAAACACCTTTCAGGATTATTTAGGGCTCCTGGACCCCCTTTGAGGACTCCTCTATTTTCCACCTCAGATCTATGGGTATTTTCTCCACTCGTCTCCTCGCCAAATCACCAAGTTCCAAAAAGGAGAAAAAGACTAATAGTGTAAAACTGTTATACCCCTTTTTTAATTAATTCAAGCCAAACAACTCACATTTCATAGGATAAAAACCAGCATTTATTTAAGGACATCAATCGAATTTTCGAACAGCAAACAGCAAAACAAACTTCCTCCACTAGTCTGGGTTCTCAGGAGAACGCCCTGTGGGTGGGGCAAAACGCGTTGACGTACTTCCGGTTGGTCTCCCGAACGTCCGACGTCATTTCCGGTGAGTGGAACGCACGCCGAGGGATGCATTCCAAGGGGCCATTTTGACTAGTGGAGGAAGTTTGTTCTTTATGGAGGCTGTCATCCTGCTGTATACAAGGCTGTGAGTTCCTAGGAGCTGTGGAAATTCGTTTTGCTGTTCGAAAATTCGATTGATGTCCTTAAATAAATGCTGGTTTTTATCCTATGAAATGTGAGTTGTTTGGCTTGAATTAATTAAAAAAGGGGTATAACAGTATTACACTATTAGTCTTTTTCTCCTTTTTGGAACTTGGTGATTTGGCGAAGAGACAAGTAGAGAAAATACCCATAGATCTGAGGTGGAAAATAGACGAGTCCTCAAAGGGGGTCCAGGAGCCCTAAATAATCCTGAAAGGTGTTTTACTCACCATTATCTGGTGAGTGCGGTTTATGTTGGTTTCGGCACTGGTGGATGGTGGAAGAATTATTTGAAGCACTGAAGTTTATTTTTTAGAAAGTTTTCTTAGGGATCACTGGACTTTTGATTTATGAAATAACTTTTTTAGTTTTTTTAGTTTTTATAAGTCACGGGTTTGTGGTCACTTACCTTTATCACTGGACTTTAAAGATTATTTATAAAATAATAATTTTATATTCACTTATTATTTTAACATTTGTGTTTTGCGCTGGTTTATATTGGAAAATTTGATTTACATACACTCCTCCTATTGCTGAATATAGTTAGACCCCTAAGGCTGTTAATGGTTAAGCCTTAGTTCCAGAAAGTAATATAGCCAGTGTGGGTGTCATCTGATGGAGTCTTGGTGCTGTTGGTAAGAGCATTTACATCCCGTTTTAGATCCCCTCTTGGACCTCTCTGATGAAATTAGTACCATATTCCACAGCAGTTGATATTTATCCCCTCTCTGCTCCTGACGAAGTAGATAGCATTTAAGAAACATGTTTAGCTTGTCAATGGCACATTTGCCAAGATATGACACAGTCCAGCTGACTCAAACTTTACGAAGTAGTAGAAGAAATAACACATGTATGTATGTTGCTGTGTTTGCAGAAAATTAGTTACAGGAATGTGGAGCAGCAGATTAAAGTGTTACTAAACCCACAGTAAACTCAGTCTCTATTGTATATGCAGTAAAGCACGCTTGTTATACTCACTGTGGAACCTAAGGGGTTAATACTCTGCATTGTTTAATAAATGATGTTTGATCCTGACTTCTCTGATCCTCCCCTTCTTCCCCTTTTTCCAGTGCACCTCTTATCTCCTGATAAGACATATCGTGTGGAGACACTGCACATGCTCAATTTGGTGTGTATTGCTAGAGTTTTTTTTTTCTTGGGAGATTGCATGTTATCAGTACAAGTCCAATCAGCACTGCCCAGACAGAGGTCAGGGGTTCTACATCCTCCTGGAGAAAACTCCTCCTACAAGCTTTAACCAGTGCTTGGCTGGACACAGATAGAAGTCACAAGACTGCTCTAACTGCTGTAGAGAAAAAGGTATTTAGCAGTTTATATTTATTAAAATGATTGCATTTCCATGTTCTGTGTACTGTGGGAGACCAGATATAGTGAATGCAGGGTCCTGGGTTTAGTAACACTTTAACATCAAATGTTGCATGAAAATTGGCAAACGTGCAAAGGAAAATTTAGCTCTGTCAAAACAGGGTTATGGTGAACATTCCATGAAGAAATCAAGTGTTTTTGAATGGCATAGGCAGTTTAAGCACCTCTCGGCTGTTTCTAAAATTTAAAAATGCTTTAAAAGGACACAGATTTTAAACAGCTGCTTATGTATAGGTAAGCAAACATTTTTTTTTACAGTCCATTCCTGGAATTTAATTGTCTAACCACATATGTAGGTGTCCTTCAACTTTCAGTCTGCTGACTGAAAAAGTGGTAGGAGACAGACAGGGTCATCTCTACTTTTTCTGCTTGTCCCATCTATCAGCATGTTCCTTGTCAGCAGATTTGCATGCATCACATCTGATTGGCTAAATCCTTGATTTTTATTCATCTTGATCAATAAAACCTAGACACTTGGAAAGTATGTGATACCCAGAGTTGTATCTACCGCGAGGCAAACAAGGCGTTTGCCTAGGGTGGCAATTTTTAGGGTGGTGGCACTGCCCCCCCAAAGGACCTGGTGAGCAGTGGCAGATAGAGCCCCATGCAGGGCCACCATCTGAGGGATACCACCCAGGGGAGGACTGACCATTCGGGCATTGCCCGAGGTCAGTAGGGGGCCCGGTGAGAGGCTCACTGGGCACAATTCACTAAGCGGTATCTTACCACATCTGAGTATGCAGTAGGATACCGCATAACATTTTTAAAAAATAACGTTTGAATTCACTAAAAAACAGCAGAGGCGGGCATCGTGATTGACGTTGGATCTACTTCGGGGGACATTCTTTTATTTTTTTTCTTTTAATAAAGGACTCGTCAAAGACTTTCTCCTGTCTTTTTTCACACTACACTCTATTTTTTTGTGAATGGGTAGTGGTACCATCTACCCCATACTCATTTACATGGGGGAGGGCGGGATCTGGGGGCCTCCTTGCTAAAGGGGCTTCCAGATTCCAATAAACCCCCTGCCCACAGACCCCCCACAACCACAGGCCAGGGTTGTGGGGAAGAGGCCCCAAAGCACCCCTCCATGTTGAGGGCGTGTGGCTTGCTATGGTTCAAGAGGGGGGGTGCTCGCTTGTCCCCCCCTTTCCTGACCTGCCGGGCTGCATGCTCGGATAAGGGTCTGGTATGGATCTTGGGGGGGGACCCAAGCCATTTTTTCTTAATTTTGGCGTAGGGGTTCCCCTCAAAACCCACACCAGACCCGAAAGGCTTGGTATGAATGGAGGGGGACACCCCACGACATTGTTTTATTTTTTAAATTATTTTTAATGCCCTTCCTATGCAGCTGAGCTGCAATATGTATGTGGGTGTGGCTTTGGCTTTAGTGTAGGCAGAGACACAGGGGGCCCCATTATCTCTTATTGCCCGAGAAGAGAGAGGGGAGAGAGAGAGAAGAGAGAGGGAAGAGGGAGAGAGAGGGAAGAGTGAGAGAGAGAAAAGAGAGAGAGAAAGAAATGGAAAAGAGATAGAAAGAGAGAGAGGGAAAAGAGAGGGAGAAAGAGAGAGAGGGAAAAGAGATAGAAAGCGAGAGAGAGTGAAAAGAAAGAGAGAAAGAGAGAGAAGGAAAAGAGAGAGAGAGGGAAAATAGAGAAGAGAGAGGGGAGAGGAGAGGGAGGGAGGGAGGGAGAGAGAGAATGGGAAGAGAGAGAGAAGGGAGAGGGAAGAGAGAAGGGAAAGAGAGAAGAGAGATAGAAGTGAGAGAATCATACACACACACAGTCATTGAACGTTCTTGCTCTTTCATTTGGGGGGAATGCGCACAATTTTTGTTTTGCATAGGGCAGCACAAACCTAAAAACACCACTGGTGATACCACAGCTTCATATGCATCATGGGCAAATTCCTTAAAATGTCACAGTAAATGCACATGCACTTGCTTGTAAAAGTCAGCTTTTGTTACTGGAGTCACTTGTATTTTAATTTAGTGGTTCTTTAGGAAGTGTAAAGTATGCTTTCTGTGTGCTTAGCACGTGTGAACTTTGAATAGTATTTGCATAATGATTTTCTCTTTATATAAAAGAAGTTGCAAATGCTGTCCTGAAGCTTCTAAAGATGACACTAAATGTGACAATTTTTTCAGCAGTGCTTTGTTTTTCAACTGTTTCTGAAGTGCTGAATGCTGCAAAGTAATCTATATGATCTGTATATCAACTGTAAATCACACTCAACTTCCTAACTAGATGTCTTGTATATGCTCGACATTACATTTTCAGCCATATAATAGTTATAGTTAGTATTTGTTTAAAAATTGAATGGTATTTTAATATCACAAACACATTTGTCATTTTCGGAAAGCATATGAGCAAGCACTCAACTGATAGAATGTTTGGCAATGTGGATGCACAGAAAATTTTCAAAACAATTCTGCGATTATTTGTGGATATACTTTGCCATATACAGCTGTCTGTCCAATCTTTTTAAAGTTAAACTATGTTAAAAAATTAACATCCATAGCTCAGTGCTTACAAGGCACCCTCTAATTTCACCCTTCCACCCCCAACCTATTCTTTCTGCAGCCACATCAAGAATCCCAGTACTTCTGGGTATGCGGAAACATGTGATACTCCTCATGCACTTCCACAATATTGTATTTATTGCCTCATTGACCAGTTGCCAGACTTAAGTGCTGTCACACCATGGTCAGAGGTTTTGCCTAGCAATGACCCAACATTCACAATGTCTGGGGCGAAGCATGAAGACATAATTGGGTGTGGTATACCCATGTGGTTTACGGCTGGACTCTGAATGGTGTGTGGCATACTTTTCTTTATTAAGTACATGTTCCTATGGAGGGGCATTCCAGCTTGAATGCAGTATAATTTTGACAAACATGTGAGCATATACTTTATTAATCCATAAGACTACAGATGCACCCGGACATGTACATGGATATTAACGTGTTTCACATGATCACATGCTTAATCATAACAAAGAAAGAATCGGAAATTCTGTCTTATATAGGCACCAATCAATGAAGAACACCTGTCTTAATCAGCATTCCCGAGACTCAGAGAAACACCTAATGATACAATGTTATAAAGTGTATAAAACATGTAAAAACTTTGTGTCAGAAAAAGAAAACAATAAAATGTAGATGAAAGAAAATAAAGAGTGCATTTAAACAAAAATGATAAACAAATGTCCCCAAAAGAGTATGAAAACCAAAGCATATCATAAACATAATATACATATAAACATATAAAAAAAAATATATGTATATGCATAAAACCATAAAATCAATACAGATTCAGACATATATATGTCAAAAAAATTTCTTCCACGTTTGGAACACTCAATATGGGAAGAAAACCTGAGGAAAAAGAACATGATGTAGGAAAAAAGGGCACATACTGCAAAAATATGTTACAGGTAGATATGAAAAACATATCTGCGGTAAATGTAACCGATGATATGTGTGTACCACACAGCACATGCAAAATGCATAACCATACTGATATAATGATAGTAAAAAGTTTCATGCAAGTGCTTGTGCATGCGCACATACATACAAACACATACATATACACACACACATTGGAGAGAAACAAGTTCAAAATGCTAATCATAAAAATATGTAATGTCCCATTCATGATTCAAACCATGATGGGCACGAGTATTCAAATTAAATATCCAGAAGACCGCCCTTTTCCACAACCGCAAAAAGGTGTCACCTTTTTCAGATGGCTGAATTTTTTCAATGACTACCTGTAGCATATCTTTGCAGTATGTGTCCTTTTTTCCTACATCATGTTCTTCTTTTTCCTCAAGTTTTCTTCCCATATTGAGTGTTCCAAACTTGGAAGAAGGGTTTTTGACATATATCTGTCTGAATCTGTATTGACTTTATGGTTTTATGCATAGACATATATTTTTTGTATGTATGTTTATATGTATATTATGTTTATGATACTCTTTGGTCTCCATACTCTTTTGGGGACATTTGTTTATCATTTTTGTTTAAATGCACTCTTTATTTTCCTTCATCTACATTTTATTTTTATTTTATTTTTCTGACACAATGTTTTTACATGTTTTATACACTTTATAACATTGTATCAATAGGCGTTTCTCTGAGTCTCGGGAATGCTGATTAAGACAGGTGTTCTTCATTGATTGATGCCTATATAAGACAGCATTTCCAATTCTTTCTTTGTTATGATTAAGCATGTGATCTTGTGAAATGCGTTAACATCCATGTACATGTCCTGGTGCATCTGTTGTCTTATGGTTTAATAACTTATATGCATGTATGTTCGGAATTCCTACGGAGTGCGGCCAACCTTTCTTTCTGATGCACATTGTGTGGTGGCGAGCCAGGGCCTGCACCTGCTTCGGTTTGATGCCGATTGTTGCCTGAGTGGTATTCCTTTTGTCTTTTCTGTATATTGTCACCCAGTGAAGAATAAAATAAAGTAAAAAAACAAACAAACATAAAATAATTAAAAACAACAAAACTAAATGTAAACATAGACACACAATTAGAGTGCATGTGATTCCACTCTGTACTACACATATAATGTGAAGCAACCCAATGTAGTCAAGGGTTTAATATATAATTATGTCATGGTATGGTAGCTTTCACACATATGTATTGCTTTTTATTTTGATGCGTCTCTTGCTTTATGTTTGGCCTTTAACACATATATGTGTAATGCACTGAATCATCAAACCAGACCCTTATCATTATTTCCAGTGGGTTAATATACCCAGAAACATTTTAAAATTACATCACCAGACCTGTTTCAATATATTTTTTAAATAGATGAATTACAGTCAATGTATGGAAACGGCTATGAATTGTATAGATTTACCATTGCTAATACTATAAACACCCTCAAGGCATGCGACTTACACAACTAATTATAAATACAGCCTTGCATACAGATTCATATAATAGTATAGACTTATTTCCATAAACCTGCTATTTATGACAATATCATGAATCATAAATGGCAATCCGTGTCCTTCTGGCTTGTTACATCTGACAATGATTTTCTCTGTAACTATAAAAACCAGTGCATCATGGACTCAGGGGACACAAGAATCTTATCACACTTTCATAACAACCATAGATAAAGAAAAGGACGTGTTACAGTATGTGCATTACATAAGGATATGTAATGTGATAAGCTCACAAGAAGATGGATGCTATCTTCGGGGATATGTGGCTATATTTGGGAACAGGCTTCTAAATGGAAAATAATATTAAATTGGTGCAAATTTAGAATTATAAATTTAACTATGCTTAAAGGTCAACTCCTTTACTAAGTATATATCAGTTTTTGGGGGATGCCTGTTAGATGAATCATCGTTGGTCTTCCTATATGTCTGTGGGCTATGGGATTGAAAAATACAAAGTTTACAGTTCTATTTCTTGTAATAGCCTTTGCAGAGCAAAGCCTGGGCGTCCTTTGTCTTTTTGTTGATAACACGTGATTTGTAGTATTGTTATTTTTTACAGGTAGTTAGATTGCCAAAAATTTACACTGCTTTACATACACTCACCAGCCACCTTATTAGGTAGTCCTTGCTAGTACTGGGTTGTACCCCCTTTTGCCTTCAGAACTGCCTTAATTCTTCATGGCATAGATTCAACAAGGTCTTGGAAACATTCCCCATAGATTTTGCTCCATATTGACATTATAACATCACGCAGTTGCTGCACATCCATGATGTGAAACTTCCATTGTACCACAGGTGCTCTATTGGCTTGAGATCTGGTGACTGTGGAGGCCATTGGAGTACAGTGAACTCATTGTCATGTTCAAGAAACCAGTTTGAGATGATTTGAGCTTTGTGACATGGTGCATTATCCTGCTGGAAGTAGCCATCAGAGGATGGGTACACTATACCTTTCTATCATCTCGAACCAGTCTGCCCATTCTCCTCTGACATCAACAAGGCATTTTCATGCACACAACTGCCGCTTACTGGATATTTTCTCTTTTTTGGACCATTCTCTGTAAACCCTAGAGATGGTTGTGCGTGAAAATTCCAGTAGATCAGCATTTTTTTAAAATACTCAGACCAGCCCGTCTGGCTCCAACAACCATGCCACATTAAAAGTCACTTAAATCCCCTTTCTTCCCTATTCTGATGCTCGGTTTGAACTTCAGCAAGTTGTTTTCACCACATCTAGATGCCTAAATGCATTGAGTTGCAGCCATGTGATTGGCTGATTAGCAATTTGTGTTACCAAGCAATTGAACAGGTGTACCTAATAAAGAGGCCAGTGAGTGTATATTGTACATTCACATCAGTGCCTGCCCTCAAGCAGCTTGCAAGCTAAGCACGCTAACTCACATTTATACATACCAAGGTCAATTTAGACAGGAGCCAATTAACCTACCAGCATGTATTTGGACTGTGGGAAGAAACTGGAGTACTCATGCAAGGACAGAGAAAACTCACAAACTTGATGATGGTACTGTTGTGGTAGAGATTCACACCAATGACCCTATGGCTGCAAAGTGTAGATATTTGCCAGCTCACCATGGATCGTTAGGTTGAGTCCTAACATTTGTTTTATTGAAGTTTGATCACATCACAAACACTAAAGTGCAATGTTTCAGAGTCACACAGGACCCCTTTGTCAGATATGAGATCATCACATGCCTGTGTGACTCCAAAATGTTGCACTCTCCTGTTTGTGATGTGATCATACTTCAATAAAAAAAAAAGTTCTGGCTCAACCTGAAGATCTGTGGTGTGCTGGCAAATATATACACTGTGATACATAATGAAAACAGGAGTCTTCTGCAGACAGGTGAATGACAGACAGACCGACCAACCAACCAACCAGGCAACATAGCCAGAAAGACAGCACACCTCTCCTGTACGTTTACCTTTAATTCAGATTTAATGTGACATTGTGTGTGGTACAAGCAAACGGCAAGCAGGTAGATCACTTAACTGTTTTCTTTTTAATGAGGCTCCTGCATATACCAGAATCATTTCTGGTGTTCTACTGAACGTAAGGCCTGGATGTATTACTTCGTCTTAAAACATACTGCAAGAAGAAAGTGTAATTTCAAGCGTTATCACCTGCTATACTGTGTGATAATATCGCTTGATTTATAAAAGTGGGAAATGTTTTTGATACTATTAACACCTCAACATTTTCCCTGGCGATGTTAACACCTTATTCACATATGTTTAAAATAATATTTATTTTTCACCTAGTACTGCCTAGTGAAAACTAATATTATACAGGTCAAGCAATGTCCTTGTCTTTTCAGTATTTTGTTGAACCACCTTTTGCTTTAATTACAGCCTGTAGTCTGTTGGGATATGTCTACTAACTTTGCACATCTAGACATTGCAATATTTGCCCACTCTTCTTTGCAGAACTGCTCAAGTCCAGTGAAATTTGATGGTGACTGCATGTGGACTGCAGTGGTCATTTTTGCTGTGAGCTTTGGGTCATTGTCATATTGGAAGGTAAACTTTCTTCCCATTGACAACTTTCTGGCAGAGGGCAGCAGATTTTCCTCAAGAATGTGACAGTATTTTGCCCCATCCATTTTTCCTTCTATATTGACAAGTGCTCCAGTCCCTGCTGCAGAGAAAACATCCCCATAATAAAATATTACCACCTCCATGCTTTATTGTAGGAATGGTGAGCAGTATTGGATTTCCTCCAGACATATCATTTAGTGCTGAGGCCAATTCAATTTAAGTCTCATCTGGCCATAACACCTTTTTCCATGTAGCCTCAGAATCTTCAAGGTGCGTTTTGGCAAAGCTCAGTGGTAACTGCATGTGGCCTTTCTTGAGGAGTGGCTTTTTTCATGCAACCCTCCCATACATATATTGTTGTCACATGCAATAACCACTCTTTGTCATAAATTCCTACAACTGCTCCTGAGTTTCTTTAGGCCTCTTGGTAGCCTCTCTGATCTGTTTCCTCCTGGCTCTTTCATCCAGTTTGGAGTGACATCCTGATCCACGGAGGGTCTGTATTGTAACAAATACCTTCCACTTCTTAATAATATAATTCACTGTGCGTCTAAGCGTTGATAAAACCTTGGACATTTTTTGTCTCCATCTCCTGACTTGTGCCTGTCCACAACTTAATCCCAGAGATCTTTTGACAGTACTTTTCCTTCCATAGTTGACTGTTTGCTTCATTTGCACTACTTGGGACTGAAGTGCTCCAGGAAAGCTCTTTTCATGCCAAGTTAATCAAAATGACCACAGCTGATCACAGTTGAAAGTCAAATGGCTTTGTGTGTCGTTGAGAAGGTGATTAGCTACACCTGATTGAGTTTACAAGCTAAGCTGGAGGGGTCCTTTTTCCAATTCAGTAATTCTGTTTTTGAATTTTTGACATGTCAGTGTTATATCTTTCACATGGATGTTATATGTTATACAGTTGGATAAAACAAAAATGTCTTCATTTCAGGCTGAAAACCAACAAAATGTAATTATTTTAAAGGGGGTTGATTCTTTTTTATACTTATTGTACCAGCCTAGCACACCAGATCTATAACAACATCCCAATCCAACTGCAACTGGCCATCATGGTATCAGGTATAGCTAGTACTTGCCTAGATTTTCAGCTGCGGCTGCACCAGAAATGGGGGGCCAAGGGCAGGATAGGTAAGGAAACGCACAGGGTAAATGCTATACATTGGGAAAGAAGGGGAGATGATTTGTTTTCTTTTGACACAAGTTTTCAGCCTTTGCAAACAATGTGTGTCACCCTGCCTGCCACTGACATCCTGTCCTGCCCACCCCCACCATCATAATTAAAATCCCAAACCTAAATCCCATGCAAGAGGTTTGGCCATAACTTCAATTGGACTTTGATGTTATCCATTTTAAATGGCAGTGCCTAACTTTCTGACCCCTATTTATCTTTCTTCAGAACACTTTGTTTATTCTCCCAGACTGCTAATGCACTTTAATGGCTAAAGCCAGCCATAGATGGATGGAATCTCAGCCAGTTCTGCAGGAACTGGCTGAGATCCGGTACATCTATGGGCTGGCTGATTGTACCCAAGTCAATCTATCGGTGGGCTTGGGAACAACAAGCATGTTGGATTTTAGCATGCAATTATTTACAGCAGCTATAGCCACCAGCAATAATCATTGTGTTCTCTTGGGAGAGACAGCTCCCTGTGACCCCTCTTCTCGCCAGGAGAACACAATAGCTTCGCAGGAAGGATTCAAACATCTACACAGATTGTGTTGATGGGAGAATCAAGTGATTTTCTTTCCTGCACCCGTGGTTGCATGAAAGAAAATGGCATAATCTGTGACCTGCCTAAGTGTCCTTTTGAAGTATCAGAAGACATACAAAAAGAAAAAAAATCCCAAAAAACTAACAAGTGAATAGCTAAACAAATCTTGGCAGTACCACTATTGTTTCACATACAGATAAGATACTAAGAAGACAAACGATGCACGTTCCACATGTAGTATTGTGCATTTTTATTGGTGTTCTAAACTGCACATCATCGTAAATAAACAGAGGAACAACATGCACTCACCCCAGGCCTCCGTGCTGTCAGACATCTTTGTTTGCTAAAAAATATCTAAATGTGTGTAGCTAATTGACAGAATCACATTATTAGCCTATTTTGTGTTTCTACTGATATATGGGATAGATAAATTTGTTCGTCATTGTATGATTCTTGATATTTTCTGCAAAAGGGGAATTTTAAAAGTCACCTAGTGATTTTTACTGTGCAGCCATATGCTAGATAAAGATATTTAAGCTGTCAGGATAAACCGCTTCTGTTTTCATTTTGCATTTATTTCACTGCCAGACTCAAGGCATAAATTTTTCATCACCTGCAATGCCATGAATAAAAGATTAAAAAAAAGAACTGAGAAGAGATTCTAACACATGCAGTGTATGCAGGACATTGTGCAGACACAGTATGCATAACTAGATGTTTAATTTTCTTCCCATCTCTTTTTTACGTCAGGAATATTATAATCTGGGTTAATACATCACCAGCCAATGTTCAGATCGGCAAAGCTTGACCCTACTGTGTTCCGTGCCAATTATCTACCATTTTACTGATGGGAAACACAATTCTGCAATGCATTCTGGGCTGCCTTATAAGAAAAAGACCAGCTGTAATCATGAGCAGGCAAAAATGCTTTGCGCTCCTGAATCACTTTAGCTCCAGGAGATGTAAACATAAAATCATAAAATGTAGGAATGTATATAAAGCAAATATAGAAAATGTATGAATTTAATACATTCAGAATCAAACAGCTCACCTGTGTGCATGTCAAATTGCGGCTTTGTGTGCAGCTGCTTTGTTCCCATACACTTACATGGGCTGCCTGCATGCAGCACCTGGCTGCTCACGCCGCATAAACACATGGCCCATTCACAGACTACGATTCAGCGTCCATGTGAATGAGGCCTAAATGAGAAGGGGTTGAGTTACTAAAACTGGAGAGTGCAAAATCTGGTGCAGCTCTTCACAGAAACCAATCAGCTTCCAGGTCAAAGTTTAATTGAAGAAGCTGAAACCAGAAGCGGAATGGCTGCCATTCAGAGCTGCACCAGATTTTGCACTCTCAGTTTTAGTAAATGAACCCCAGAGTCTTCACATAAATAGTAGTCTTTCTACTAATAGAGCCATAGTTACTTTAGTTGGTAGTTGCTCCACCAAATATCATATAGATATGCTGACTTTGGATTGCCCATCTATGCACTGATGTTACTAATCACTGGCCAAATGGTCTGTCCTCTACATGACATCTCAGGTGGTAAAAGATGAAAGAACGTACATGTCTGCTGAGCAGTTTGCTTGGCTAAAGCTGAGGTTTAATTCTTTATATTTCTCCTTCTCCTTGTTCCTCATTTCTCTCCATATCAACATGCTAATTACATTTTTAACCACTTGCTCTCCTGAGGATTTACCCCCCTTCCTGACCAGGCAATTTTTTGCGTTACGACGCTGAGTTACTTTAACTGGCAATTGCGCAGTCATGCAATGCTGCACCCAAATGAAATGTATATCCTTTTTTTTCCACAAATTGAGTTTTTTTTTTGGTATTTATTTTTTGCGTTATTAAAAAAAAAAGACTGACAATTTTGAAAAAAAAACATATTTTTGACTTTTTGCTATTAAACATGTCCAGTAAAAAAATAAAAAAAAATCAAATTTCGACATAAATATATTCTGCTACATATCTTTGCTACAAAAAAATCCCAATACGTGTAAATTAATTGTTTCACGTGAAAGTTATAGTCTTTACAAATGGCGGTATATATACACTGGAATTTTTATTTTTTTATTTTTACTAGTAATGGTGGCAAGCAGCAACTTATAGCTGGACTGAGGGACTGCGGCAGACATTCTGACACTGGGGGGAACTGACTTGGTGTCACTGACATCCGCAGTGACACCAATACAGTGATCAGTGCTAAAAAAAACCCACACTGTTACTGTACTAATGGCTGTGGGCAGGAAGGAGTTAACATGAGGGGTGATCAAAGGGTTAACTGTGTGCTGGGTGTGTTTTACTATGGGGCTGTGTGTTTGTGTTTCACTGTAAGCACACTGCTTTGTGTGGCTGTGCTGTGCACAGCCATGCAAAGCAGTGTGCATGAGCTGACAGGGAGAACTGTTTTGTTTACACACAGTTCTCCCCGTCAGAGATCCGCAGCAATAACTGGGTGGCGGCGAGTAATCACCTGCCGGGACCCGGTGGTTGACAGCTGTGGCCGCGAATGTATATATACGTGATTTTGCGCACCCGTGCCTCCCTGCAGCAATATTTCTGCTATAGGGTAGATGGGAAGCGGTTAAATAAACCCTTGCCATTTTAGACCCAGTGATGTCATGGATGAGTCTCTGTGCTTTCCCAGCAATACAGGTAGATCATGGCAGGAGAGAAGGGCATCACTGTAGAAAAGAAAATAACTGTGCAATATAATTAACGTCAGTAATTTCTGTACAGGAGGGGAACCTGTGCAACGGTGCAAGACTGAAAGCAAAGCTGAATTTCAGCTTTAAATTTTGACTGTAAAGAATATTAGCACCAACATTGGTGGCCATATTGTTGCTGGAAAACCAAACCAACATCCCTACAGATTTAATGAAGCATGTGTTCATAGGCCTGTTGCACACAGGCTTTAGCTTGTTTAAGGGCAGTGTGAACAGCAAGCTTTTACATAGCATTTCCAGAGCTTTCAGCAAGCATTATTTAAAGTTTTAAGTACCATTCGGCTCCAGTTATTAAATGTTGAACACAGATCCTAAGCGGTGTGCTAATTGCCACTTCAAACAAGATGCTAGCAGACTTCAGCACTAACTGAAACTTGTTGAATGCCTGCTGACAGCTTGTTTAAAGTGACAATCAGCACACCTATTAAAGTGGTAATAAACCCAAAAGTAAATATTTATTATATTGTTGCTGCTTACCAATTCTTAGATGTGATGGCTGCATTAGTTTTCTTTTGTAGGCTTTCTTTTATTTTCATCTGGTGATCCAGCCAGTAATTCTGTTATTTTTCAACAGAACAAGCTGTCCTGCAGATGTAACAGTTAGAGGGTTGAGACAAACCATTTACCACTGACGGGGTTCTCGCAATGATCATCTTTTTTATTCCTGTAAAACCTTTATCCCAAAAGAAAAAAAAATGTTGCTGTAACTGCTTGTGTAGCAGCAGTGTGATCTGAAGTTTGGCTTCAATTTGTTACTGTATTTAAATCTGCTAGTACATGTAACTCTACCTTCCCCTGACTGACACTGCTGCCGTCTGCTGTGCCCCTGTGCTCCTTCATCCAGAGTGTGGGCCCTTTAATACAAATGGTGTGTTATTGGCCAGATCACCAGGTGAAAATATAAGGAAAAAGCCTTAAAAAAAGAAAAGTAATGCAGCCACCACATGTAAGGATTAGTAAGTTGCAATCTATTTCATTTTTGGTTTTAATAGCGCTTTAAGATCTGTTTATAACATTTCCAAACAGCAGCTGAAGGCCACTTTAACCCTTTCACTGCCAGAGCTGCTTTTGCATTTTTTGCACACATTTTTAAAAAATCATTATAGTCCTAAAGATTACACAAAACCCCCAAACAATATGCCGGTATATTTTCTGAAAGCAGACACCCTAGAGAATAAAATAGTGGTATATCCAATTTTTTATTTCACATGATATTACTGCAAAGGTAAAAAACATACTAAAGTGAATTTTAGGGCAAACAAACGCAATAAAATACCCGAATGTCTGGTAAAATTTAAAAGATGAGGATACGCCAAGTTAATAGATACCCAACATGTCAAACCTTAAATTTGCGTGCACCTGTGAAATGGAGACAAACTTCAGTACCCTATATTTTCTATAGGCAATGCTTCAAAATTCAGGTCATCAGTTTAGTATTACGGATGAGGTCTTCTGCTAGAATTATTGTTCACACTCCGGCGTGTGCGGCGATATGTAACATGTATTGCAATCACCGTTTTCACATGTAGACATCCTCGATGCGTGTGTTTAAGTTCGTATGTATGTCAGGGTGGGGGGATCTCAAAATTTATTGGAGGGGATGTTATGTGTTTAAGTGTAACTTAATTTAAAAAAAAAAAAAAATTTTTTTTTACTTAACCTTTGTGATGGTTTTCAGGTTGCAGACGGGCAAGCAGAGCCAGGAATACATGTCGGGAGCATGCACGCGAGGGTGGGCACGGGCGGCAGCACAGCCACCCGACTGCTTCCACCTGACAGGCTGGAGTCTGCCTGTCAGTTTTAGACACAATCCCGGTGGCTTCAGCTACCGGATTGTGTGTAAAACCCCCCTATGTCATGACTGTACGATGTATGAACCTGGGGGTGAAATGGTTAATGGCCTAGAGAAAGCTGCTCGAAGCTTGTGAAAGCTTTGCAAGCGTTTGTTTGTTTCATAGAAGCTTGTTGTTTACACTGCTCTTACAAGCTGAAGTCCTTGTGGAACAGGCCATAGATTGTTATTAAATGGCAAGTCCTTCATCAAGAGCTTAACAACAATAGCCAAGTTAAAGCAGAATTCCAGCCACAACTATTATATTTTGCACAGAATGGGGAAGGGTTGTCAGATTTTTAATCACTTTCTGTATCCATTGAGAAAATTGCCAATTGCTTCCCATGTAGTCAATGAAACAATAAATCTGTCACAAACTGTAATAAAACCAATTATTAAAATAAAGTAGTGAAGAGTAAGAACTTATTTTATTGTTTTTGCCATGTACTGTATGTCTGAGGGGATCTCTTCATTTCCTGAATTGTCACCAAAAGAGATGTGAGATCTCCTCAACAGGGGTCCAGACAACAATACAAACCTGGCAGGGGATATAACTTTCCCCTACTCTATTCGAACCCAAAAATATGTTTTTGCTGGAGTTGGGTTTTACATCCCACTGGTGCAGAGTCCCTTTCATGGATCAGGAAAAGGGCATATTCTCAGGAGGATGACTACTGTTTACAGTGCAGGCTTCCCTTTCCAATTCCCATGAATTAAAAAGATTTGACATGGAAACCTTTTGCTAAAAATGTTTTTTTCACGCGATGTGGGCGTGGCCTGGCGGGAGCCCAGGCTGAGACGGCTATTCATTCCAATACCAGTGGGTCTGCATAGATGTGCGACTTCATGGGATCCATCCTTTGCTTAACTGTTTTTTTCACATAATTACATGATGTTAGATATGTGACAATGTTAAGCTAGCCATAGACACGGGATGGCGGTTAGATTCCATCACCCTGCATGGAATGATCATTGCAGAAATGAACATCATTATTATTGAATGAGGGTAGGGGGGAGGCTATATACATCTAGCACAGAGCTTATCTAGGGAGAAACAGCCAGGCCTTTTTTTCACACCGTTACCTCCCAGCAGAGGTCCTTTCCTGTTTTTCCTATTTAGTAGGAACTAGCAAGCATCCTATTGGCCATTTAGCAACTCTTCAGGACCGTCCGCCCCCATTGTACTGTGGACAGGCGGCTCCTACAGGCACAGCAGCATATCTGTACATCTGTGGTCTCTTTCGGGTACAAGGTGTGTGCGTGCACCCTTGCCTGCCGACTCCCACTGTGATTGTCCCAAGGGTTCATGGCCAGGACCTGCTGATCAGCTGTGTCCAATCACAGCCCAGAGCCCTGTGTTGACAAACAACACAGGGCTCTGTACAGAGGGAACAATCTGTTTTTTAGTAAAAAGCAGCATATAATATACACATTAACACTTGTTAGGCACACACTTAACCCCTTGATTACTTCGAGATGTTAACCCATTCCCAGCCAGTGACATTAGTACAGTTACAGTGTATATTATTATCACTGATCACTGTATTAGTGTCACTGGTGATGTAAGTGTCAGTTAGTCAGTTCCCACCCAGTGTCAGTTAGTGTCAGATTGCCTGCCACATGATCACAGCCCCATTACAAGTCGCTGATCACTGCCATTACTAGTATAAAGCAAAAATAAATAAATAATCCAGTATATAAACCATAGTTTGTAGACGCTGTAACTTTCACACAAACCAATCAATATACACTTATTGAGATTTCTTTTCTACCAAAGACATGTAGCAGAATACATTGTGACCTAAATTTATGAAGAAATTAGATTTTATATAAATATATATATATATATATATATATATTTTTATGGCAGAAAGTAAAACATATTGTGTTTTTTTTTTAATTTTTGGCCAAGAAAGCTCTATTTGTGTGAAAAAAATGATATAAATTTAGTTTGGGTATAGCGTTGCAAGACTGTTCAATTACCAGTGCTAAATAGCAAAAAAAGGCCTTGTCAAGAAGGGGGTAAAAACTTCCGGAGCTGAAGTAGTTAAGTTCCTGCCAGCTGCTGCTTAAAGCGGAACATCACTAAAAAATAACAGAAATTCTGCTCCTCCTCCTCCTCCCCCTTCTCTTCTACTTCTGTAACATAATTTTTGTTTTTTTGTTGGGGGGGTAGCAGGCACCTAATTTTGAGAGGTACCTGCTCCCCACTTCAGTTGGAATCCTCTAGAAAAATCCACCAGAAGTTCACTCCCCTCCCTTCCTGCCTCCAACCTTCTGGGATATGTCACAGGTCCCTGAAAGTTGCAGGACCAGTCACACAGCGCAGTGTGGCTCACACATGTGCAGTGGGAAGCCAGCTGGGAAGCCACAAGGAGTCACATCCTGCTTCCCTTATTAAACATGCCAGCGCCAGGGATCCAAAGACTGGCGAAGAACCTGTCCGGGTAAGTTACAGCTGGGTATCCCTGGACTAATAAGTGTGTCTTTTTTGAACAGCCAGCAGCTACAGTATTTGTAGCTGCTGAATTTAAATTTTTTAAAAAAGTGACTGGAGAACAGATTTAACTCTAACTATAGTGCCATCTCCCCCCTCTCTCCCCAACAGACAAGTTGCCCTCCTAATTATTTTTATGTGAGTTTCTTTCCTCATAAGGGGACTTCCCCACAAGTTATGGTCTCCATTTTTTATTCCCTCGCTCAGCGCTGCCTGCAAATCCCTACTGTGGTCCTCTTATGCTACACACCGCTGTCTCACACTACTGCACTTCCTCAGCCCCACTATAGTGCCCAACGACACTGCACACATCCCTCTTAGTCCTTCTGCCTGTTTTCCCGCAAACTCAATCCCCTTCCATCTGACACGGACCAACTTCCCCAGAAAGTGCCCAATGCTTTCAGTTTCTCAGCCCCACACTGCTCAATCCTGCAGCCCATTTATCCCTGCACACCTTTCCCAGTCCCAGACCATCACCCTCTTCTATATGCCAAGCCATTCCACTCCATGCTCTCACAGTCACTTCCACTGTTTATTTCATTCTTTCATCCACCCTGTCAAGAGGTATCACTCCCCCACTGGGATCTCTGTGATGTTTCTCTACAGTTCTGCACCATGTGGATCTCCTCAATCATTCTTTACATTTGTTTTGTTTTTATTTATTCTATTTTATTTATTTCAAGCACCTATATAGTGCTGTCAATTTATGCAACGCCTTACATATATAAAGCTGCACCTCACTAAGCAGAGCAGAGCAGTCAGGTCCAGGGTGACAAGGCAGCAGTAGCAGCTTCCACGTCTATCCTCTGCTTCCCTTTTAAGGATATATCCTATAAAGAGTAGGAAGATGGATCTGGACTAAATTGTGGAGGAGATTGGAGGTTGGAGAGTAAAGGAGATCATGCCTACCCGGGTTATAAGGGAAAAACGCCATTTGACCTAAAAACATCCAGGTCAAATAATGGAGGTGAGAGTATATACAGTATGTGTGTTGGTGGAGGAGGAATGTACACAGGTGATTATCAACACGGCAGGAATTTGCACAAATATTTATGAGAATATATGTGCATTTTAAAGAAGGAAGACTCTACACAACTTATAAGGACTTTTGTAATTGTGATTGAATCACTGTGAATCTAATATGATTACATGCACTATATATGTGAAATCTGCACATAGGTTGTGATATGCACTTTATATGTGGGATTTGCACAAATGGTACGCACTATATACGTTTTTAACACATTTTATAGCACATGAGTATTGCGCGTCACTGATTGTTAAAGTTTTATACACCGCTATATATTGTACGTTCACATCAGTCCCTAACCCTCAAGGGGTGTACAATCTAAGGTCCCTAACTCACATTCATACATACACATACTAGGGCCAATTTAGACAGGATCCAATTAACCTACCAACATTGTCCTTGAGAGGAAACCAGAGGAAACCCACGCAGGTTTTTAATCACATTTTATTTAAAGATTTTTTTCAAGTACAAAACGACCTTGAGAAAAATTGTCACACACCTCAAGGAAACTAAAAACAGAAGGAAAAAAAAATACTAATAAAAAAATAAATAAATATATATATATATATATATATATATATATATATACACCAATATACAGCACTAAGCCCTTGATAGAGTGGAACTGCACTGCATCTGAACACCACAAACAAAAAAAATGCTATTTAATTTTTAATTCCTTTTTAATATTCAAAGCAAACTCCCCTCATCCAACTATGTCTACATGCTCTATTTTGCTGAGAAATCATTTTGAAAAACACCCCCTGGCATTTCTAGCAGTGGCCATCTTGCATAAACACAGATGATTCATGTATAATTTACTTTCTGAAATCTATCTGCCCTTAGCTCAGGTATTGGATTCCTTCCTGAAGGCTCCTGGGATGTATGACATCACTTGCCAAGGCATGGAAACCAGGAAGTAATTACAGAAATGTAAAAAAAAGTTTAAAACACATAAATATGATATACTTTCCTATCTATTTACTAATGCTAGCAGCACAAGGATTAAAAATAGTCAATGTTGATTGAGTGAAGGTCCGCTTTAAGTAGATAAAAAAACCCTATACCTGTATGGTACTTAACAAGCTAATAAATATCCCAAAAATAACATTAAGTACAACTTCCTCAACAAAAACTACTAGGATACATCACATCTATCCAGCTAGACCAAATTATTATTTAATATACAGGATTTATGTAGCATCAACAGTTTGCGTAGCTCTTTACAATATAAAGGGAGACAGTACAGTTACAATACAATAGAATACAAGAGGTTTAAAAAGACCCTGCTCATAAGAGCTTACAATCTAATAATCATATTGCAGCAAACTTGTGTATTGTGAAATTGTACGTATATTTCTCAAACACAATATATTTGTTCATTTTGGATTTCCACTCACTGATTTGCCGATGGCAGAATAGAAGATTCTCATCGTAAAGCAAACAGTTTTCTTGCAATAAAAAGAGATCTTCAAACTGCAATGATTAGCTTAGAGTCCAACGTATACGAATTGACATATCCTAGGATACATAAAATGGGGTCAAGGACTAAGGAAATGGAATCATTTGAAGTTGAAATAACCCCATGGCAATAATGTCTAAGGTTTGGGCATCTCCACTATAAGTGGATGAGGTTGCCATGCAGATGGTCACATCTAACACAATGCTAGTTCTCCCTGTAGCCTATCTTAGGAAGCAATTCTTGTGTACATTTGTCCCATATACCTTTCCTAATGAATTAGACACTTTTTCTCTATTTAGTCCCTCAATTTCCATGTCTTTACCTGCACAGCAACCTACTGCAGCCCTGGCAGCAAACATACATTTCAGCTTATATCAACATAACATTCTCCTGTAGCCCCATCAATCCTTAAAGCTACCATATTGTGGGGTTCCTGAAACTTCAGTTCTAATGCTCTATTCTATAATACACAGATGTAACATCGCCTCAGTTCAGGCTTTCTAGGATATTTCATCCTGATTTCATTACAAATTACTATATTGGATAGAAATAAGTGAGCGATAAAGATGAAAAAGCTGCTGAACACAAAAGGTACCAAAAAACAACCTCCAGGATTTATACATAAACAAGAGTGCAGCGCTATGAGAAAAACCAATAAAACATTTAAAATCTATAGCACATAAGATGAAAAATCAAGGTGCACACATACAGTCAGGTCCATAAATATTGGGACATCGACACAATTCTAACATTTTTGGCTCTATACACCACCACAATGGATTTGAAATGAAACGAACAAGATGTGCTTTAACTGCAGACTGCCAGCTTTAATTTGAGGGTATTTACATCCAAATCAGGTGAACGGTGTAGGAATTACAACAGTATGCATATGTGCCTCCCACTTGTTAAGGAACCAAAGTAATGGGACAGAATAATAATCATAAATCAAACTTTCACTTTTTAATACTTGGTTGCAAATCCTTTGCAGTCAATTACAGCCCGAAGTCTGGAACATATACTCATCACCAGACACTGGGTTTCATCCCTGGTGATGCTCTGCCAGGCCTCCACTGCCACTGTCTTCAGTTCCTGCTTGTTCTTGGGGCATTTTCCCTTCAGTTTTGTCTTCAGCAAGTCCATTGTGGTGGTGTATAGAGCCAAAAATGTTAGAATTGTGTCAATGTCCCAATATTTATGGACCTGACTGTATAGGGCTAAATGCAAGCAAGATATAGTTCTTATGATGTCACTACTGGCGTGACTTGATATGGTGTAAGTGCTCAGTTCACAATCTCCCAGTAGGTGGAGTGAAGTGGAGGATCAGTCAGATCCCTGTTGAAACATAGTGATAACCAAAAACGATATGTGGCAATATCCAAAAACGATATAAGATTGTGCACTCACCAGATGCACAATCAATATGCGCATGTAAGAGATAACCCCTCTTAAGGTATGACTCCAGGACTCATCTGAAGCAAGGTCTGGTCTGGTCTGTTCCTGTATTGTGGACCCTCAGCTGTCAAGCATGGCTCTGTTCCCCTTTTTTGGACTTGGCTCTGTGGGTGGTTGGAAGCTCACCGAAGAGCATTACAAATTACTGTTCAAGGTCATTTTTTAATCATCTTTTTCTTGCACAGCACTCTCTGTATGGCCAAGGAGAGAGGGGGTATATAAATGACACTAGTTCTTCCCTGCATGAGAGTCACAGCTCTCTAATCCGCAGTGGCTGGAAGTACAGCAATACCTAGGGTTGGGATACACCTCAAGACAATTACCTATTGTTTACACTCCTTAAAGCGGACTTTTAGTCAAACGTTAAAAAAAAGTCATCAGCTATAAAAACTGTAGCTGTTGATTTTTAAAAAACAGCCACTCACCTGTCTCTTGATCCCGCAGTGTCCTGCCCGCAGCCCATTTCACTGGTTGTCCTGTGTTCCCGGTACCATCATCTTCAGTGTGGGCACCCAGCTCTGACAGCTTGCGGCTTCACAGTCGGGTTTCCACTGTGCATGACCGAGTAGCCATGCGCTTTCTGAATGGTCCTGTAGTCTTCTGGGACCTGTCACATGTCCCAGAAGACTACAGGGAGGGAAGGGTGGAGGACAACTTCCGCTTCCAATCATCTAGGCGATAGCAGCGGAAGTGAGAGCAGGTACCTGTCAATATCGGGTACCCGCTCCCCCCATTCAATCCTTAACGGGGAGCAGGGGACCAGTCCTTAATGTGAAACTTTCCCTTTTGGGTGCAGCTCTGCTTTATAGTGGAGCTCAACTGTATCTAAGCACCAAAAACAGTATTTAATTCATTTTTAATATTCAAAGCAAACTCAGCCATCTATCCATGTCTCCGTGTTTTATTTTGCTGAGAAATCACTTTTAACCTCCTTGGCGGTATTCCCGAGTGTAGCTCGGGGTAACATTTCAGTACCACAACGGTAACCCCGAGCTACACTCGGGAATACCATGCGGCACTGCTCCGGCATTTGTTCTTCACCTACCTTACCCTGCGCTCCCGCGATGTGTCCCCTGCAGCGTCCCCGGCCATCTCCCCCGGCCGATGCCGGAATCCGGCTTCTGTGTCCTGTCCCTGTGACATTTAAAAATTTAAAAAAAAAGTATTTTTTTTTTTTACATTTTACATAGTAAAACATTGCTGTCTCAACCGATTTCACATACATCTTGTCCCTAATGCTTTGTCCTGCGCCCTGCCTGCATTTTGTCTGTTCTTTCTGCCTTGAAACTGAGAAACGTCAATGCCATCCAAAAAGTGTCCCTTTAGGTCAAAAGCGGGTTTAGACCAGCTAGAGAACAGCGATAGTAAATCAGAACCACTTGCAGAATTGAGTGATAATGATTTGTGGGGAAATTCGTCATCAGACACTGAAAACGATTTTGCGACTTTGCTCAGCAATGTGCTAACTTGGCGCTATATTTCACATTTCAGTGTTTTTGGTTTGATTATATTATTGAATTAAATGTATTATTATTATATTATTATTTTTTATGATTATTTATTAAATTATAATTTATGATTACGTGTTTCAAATTTTATCATACCCGGGATGTTTACTAGACTCTTGTTTGGACAGATTTCAGTGAGTTATTCCTAAGAATTACAGGCCTACAATAAAAAACTACAGATTTCCATGCAAACAAATGGTACCGCTTTCAGCACCAAAAATCGGAAAGAATCATACCGCCAAGGAGGTTAAAAACAACCCCAGCGTATATGGCTGTGGCCATCTTGAGTAAGGGCAGATGATTCATGTAGGATTACTTCCTGGAATCCATCCGCCCTTAGCTCAGGCACGTAGGTAGGAACGTGCGCTTAGCTGAGAAAGCCCCTCCTCCTTTCCTGAAGTCTCTTGGGATGTATGACATTATTTGCCTAGGCCTGGAAAACAGGAAGTAACAGAATAAAAGTAAAATAAACTTTTAAAAGAAGTAAACATGATATTTACTAATGCTACCAAAATTCCCTGTACTAGTTGTCACTTTTTAAAAACAGTGCAGCTGTGCAGGGCTCTTCCCACATGGTCGCGTCATTCATTCACAGTGTTCTGTGGAGCACTGTGGTAGTTTGTTGATCCTGTATGGGCAAGAAGATATACTGACAGGTCTGCAGGAGACCTCATGGCACCAGCGATCTGCTGATCACTGGTGCAAAGGTTTATAGGCTCCTGCAACCAAAAATAATACATTTTATTTCACCTGCATAAAATGTGCATTTATTATTTTTGGTCAAAATGTGAACTTATCCTTTAAAAATGATGTTGATAGAGTAAAGTTCCGCTTCCAATTAAAAAAAAAAGTTCTGTTATAAATAGTTAATACCACCGACACCAATGCTGGCGTTTTAAATTGCAGCCACTGACACCAATTCTGGAAGTTCTGTTAGAAATAGTTAATACCACCGACACCAATGCTGGCGTTTTAAATTGCAGCCACTGACACCAATTCTGGAAGTTCTATTAATCCCACTGACACCAATACTGGAGGTACCTATTGCTGCCACTGAAATAAACAATGTGGCTTATGTATTCCCCACTCAATCCTCAGTGTATTCCCAGGACCTATTTTATCAAAAATACTATATATAGCAAAGCAAATGGGAGCCATACGCTGTGAAGCACCACCCACTTGATTGATTAAGTCCACTTTTAGCCATGCCCACAAGCATTCAAGGAGGCCAGTGAGTACCTGCACTTATTCTCTGATAAAAAATAGCCATGAAACATTTGATGGAAAAAATCCTGTCAGGTCAATCTTTTTTTTTCCTCAAGAACTGTACAGAAGATGTTCACAGTGAGTGCCAATGATTTCAGATATATTTACACTATTACAGTGGAAATCCAAGACAAGGGAATACAGAAGGTGCAGTACTGATACTAACTTTCAAAGTTCATAATAATGGAATATTTACATTATCAGTCAACAAAAGGTGATACAAGTCTGTATAATAAAGATACAATATACAAAATTCTACTCCTACCATAGTTGGTATTTTACCCATTGTGGTCCACAATAGAACAATAGTAAATGTAATATTCCTCTTTTTATATACAGGGCAAATATTTTGGTAAACACCTTTTACCATTAAGCAACATTTTGATGAATTATATTTGACCTGTGAATATGCGGGCATAATTGGGGCAATTGTCCTGTGAATGTCCATCATAATTCTTTATAATCATGCCCCATAGCAACAAAATGCCAATGAAAATGATGTTACTGGTGAACACTACCTGATTAAAAGTATGAATCTGAACGACACATTTTAACATTTATACATTTAAATTCTTTCACCAAGGGGAACAGGTTAACATTTTCCTTGAAGTTCAAAGAACGCAGTATAAGTTTATTGCAAGCTAGAAAAGATCCAACTTCATTTTAATTCCTAATTAAAGCTCACTTTGTTTTTAAGCCAAAGGATGCACTCATCCCATGGGACTTATGAGCTCACTCTTAAGGCATTACTTTATTTCACTCTTATGAGTTTTCAGTTTTAACTGCATTTCACATTTCCATCCTCTCAGATTAACCCTGAGAGGTCCATGGGTAAGCATCCTTGTTATCTCCCCAGCGCAGGCACCAGCAATGTAGTATGAATAGACTGCTGCAGGATAGTGTCTTCTCCCTGTGTCCTCTGATTTCTCAGCTAGTATGGGTGTAAATTGTCTGCAATAATCTAGACAGTTGGCTCAAAGTACTTGGAAATTGTTCAACACTTCCAAATTAATCCAAAATACATTTTATGCATATTAACTTTAGATATTAACTTTTCATTAACTCATTTTATTCAAAGGAGATTATGTATAAAGCATAGACTGTAGATCTTTCTACAAAGGCTCATATCAGAGAATACACTTATTTTACATCCTGAATTTGCTAACTATAGGGCAGAGGTGGCTCTGTGAGGGTCACAATTCAATGACAAAACCTTTCTACTTCCTGCCATTTTGATTATTTTAGAATGCTCGTCAAACATTCAAAATGATATATTCTTTTTAACTATGAGCTGAAACAAAAAAAAGCATAGCTAAAATTTAGAAGAAAGCTATATTATTATTATTATTATACAGTATTTATATAGCGCTGGAAGGTTTGCTCAGCGCTGTACCTTATAGTGGGGGACAGAACATGAGACAATACAGTAACAAAACAATACACAAGGGGTTCGAGGGCCCTGCTCATATTTACTGTAAGGTATTTGTGAGCCATTGCCTTTGTTTGCCGTGTAACAAAACCAAACCAGGTTACACATTGCCACCTAAGACAACTTGTGGGTAAATGTACCTTTAGAGCTGTAGGGGACAAGACATGCATAAACTACAAAAATGAATCACAAGACTCCCTGCAGCTTTTTTAACAAAAAAAAACATGTCTTCTTCCCAGTTGGCTCTTTTTGGCCCATATAGGTGAGTGAGAGCTCCCCCTGTGAAGGCATGTGCCAACCAATAGTACATTCTGGCTTTCAGTTTCATGATAATACTCTAAAATAGGTAATGTAATACAGTACATCATGTAAATAGGAACATTTGGAGTTATTCTTGCAATTGTAAGAATAATTCCTACCACATGCATTTTCACAGAACAGAAAGGAAAGTTTAACGATTTGACAGTAAGATTTGTGGATTCATTAAGATAAGTCATGAATGGGCACTTAGAACATGGGAGAGTTTTCTAACTTTCCATCATACTCAATTTATACATCAAAAAATGATTTTTTTTGGTATTCCCAGTTTTATATGTTGGAGTTGTGTGATCTAACTGATGAGTCCAAAGTTTACACATTCTGCATACATACTTCAACCTTGTCACTAATAAACCCTAGAAAAGTTCAAGCAGAAGTAAACTACCCTCCCCTCCGCTTTATGCCGATGCTGACAACTTCACCTGTTTTTTTTCCCAGCTAAGGATCCTCAGCCGTGTTAACTGGTCAGGTTGGAATAAGATAACTCCCATATATCTGTACAGGAGTACATTCATTCTGGCATCGAGGTGTGCCAAGAATGTACACTGAGCTGCCTGCTTGCAGTTATTTAATAGTTCTATTTAGTTGTACTTTACAAATCTGAAGTACACATAAAGGATGTCTTTATAGAGGAAGTGATTATAACAGTCAAGAGGATCTCTTCTTGCTACTTCTGTGAAGATGAATACAATAGCTGCAAATTTTGTCCTCTGCCTTATGGCAAGAACGCTGTTGCATTCACCTGAATTAAAAACCTTTGCAATATCCAGTATACTGGTGAGAGGTTTTCAAGTGAGGGGTCTTTGTGCAGCCTGGAGCACCATTTAAAAAACACGCATCGTTATTAAAAAAAAAAAAAACTTGCAATCCGCTCCTAAACAAACTCTGCTGGCACCAATTATAACAGTGACCGTAGGAGGAAACATTGCACAACTAAAGCAATATTAAAATAAAAAATGTTTAAATCCAGAATGCACGGAAAAGAAAGGTAGTATCTACAAAGTCTATAATTTTATATTGAATTTAACTGATTTGCTCTTTTTTGGCATTTTGGCAGATATAGATGTGTCTGTGTATGTCACCAACTGTGCCTGCCGCTGCATTACAGTGAGCTCATTTGAGCATCTGTGTTCATTTGTGCCAGCTTTAAAAACCTTATTATATTATTAGGGATAACAAGCTTTTTTCAGCATAAACAAAGATATTTCTGGAGATATTTGCATCTCCAAATAAAACCTATTTAATTTTTTATCTGATGTTTCTGAAGACAGGAGAGTTACTTAAACAGAAATTAGCAAACTTCCAGAGTCATGCTGTGTGTCTGTTTGTCCTCAGCTGTCATGCAAAGGAGGAAGAGTGTCTTTTGTTTTGTATTCTGACACATGTGCAAGACTGTTAAATGACCGCTTTAATGGAGTGTATTTTTCACACAAAATATTTAAAGGTACAGTACATCCATGCAGCATAAGCAAATTAGGAAACTGAGTAAAAGTATACAGTATTTCTAGCTGTAGTACACCAGACCGCCTGGTAAACTGGTGATTTGAGAACACCTGCTTATGTTGCAGTAGAACTACAGTGCTGTGAAAAAGTATTTGCCCTTTTCATGGTTTGTTTTGCATATTTGTCACACTTAAATGATTAATCAAACACATTTTAATATTACACAAAAGCTCACTAGAATAAATACAAAATGCACTTTTAAACCACTTCCAGTCCGGACACTTTTACCCCCTTCCTGCCCAGGGCAATTTTCAGCTTTCAGCGCTATCACACTTTGAATGACAATTGCGTGGTCATGCAACACTGTACCCATATGAATTTTTTACCATTTTTTTGAGACAGATAAAACTTTATTTTGGTTGTATTTATTCACCGCTTGGATTTTTATTTTTTTTGCTATGTAAATGAAAATATCCAAAAATTTTGAAAAAAGTGTTTTTCTTATAAAATTTTGCAAATAAATAATATTTCATCATAAATGTTGGCCAAAATTTATTCCGTTATCTTTTTAGTAAAAAAAAAAAGCCAGTTTAGTTTATAACCAAACATAATAATTTACATTTTTTTTTTTTTTTATATACTGTCACCCTAGCAGTACAGTGTCACCATGGTGACACTGTACTACTTTTGGGGTGTGATGAAGATTTTTTTTTTTACACTGATTGCTTTTACACCCATATAGGATGTAAAAGCAACCATTTCTCTTTCTCACTGTCTGCATTCTTGCAGCCATTGAGAACTACTGAGTGAGCTGTGATTGGTCACAGCTTGTCACATGGTACAAGGCTGTTGTGAATAGCCTTGTACCATGTGACCTCTGTGATCATTCACAGATTTCACACGTAGTAAGCAATGATGTCAGAAGTGCCGTTCATGCAAGAAAACCCGCCAATGTGACTGATTTAAAACAATTCTACAAAAAAGAGTGGGACAAAATTCAACATGTTGGTTTTCTTAGACTCTGGTGACATAGCCAGTGACTTACAGCTGTCCCCTTGGAAGGCTACATTACCAATGCTTTCCAGGGAGACCTTGAGAGAAAACTGGTAGATCTTGCAAGAGTTTGGAAAATCTCAGGGGATGGATTTGGAGAAATGGGGATCTCAGGAGAGAAGGGAAATCTGATGTAGACATCATCAATGGACTGGCACAGAAAACAATGAAAAGTCAGTCAGCAATGAGAGTTTTTTCCTTTAATTATCAGTATTAGAATCAGAAGTCTATCCAGCTGCCTTTTTCTGTACACCCCTGCATGTACCCTGTTCACACCATATATGTGTAATGGTGAGCAGAAAAACCCAACTCAATGACCATAGAATTGAGAAACCCTGAATAAGCATTAGCTGTTGCAGGAAGTCAAACGATAACAGGCAGAGGAATGATTGCTGGCCTTTGACTGATCAGCTAGACAAGTTGTCATTAGCCATGGTAAGGAAGGAGTATCCTGCATTACCCACCAAAATAAAGAACAATAATAGAAAACAGGATAAATTATGGAAGTTTGCAATTAAAAATGTTTTTAATAAAGTGGTTGTAAACCTTTAAAATGAAAACATGAACAAAGCATATCCCTATGTAGTGTGTACATGCCTGTAGCATTTAGAGTGGTTCCTACACTCTTAGTGAATCAGATTAATTTAGAAAAAAGTTTTGCATGAGAAAATAAGTTAAAATATGACAAGCAAGCTAATTTCACTCTTTAGTAAATCTGGCCTAATGCACTCGGACAAAAAAAAAAAAAAGAAATCAGTAGGCCCTTTACATACATTTACTTTTTATACAAATTCCACATAGTGATTAGTAGGTAGTTGTTTTGGCAGGTAAAACTTTTGGAAAGCCACTGAAATATTTATCTGATTTATCAGCTTGTGGCCAGTTAGAAAACAGCTCAATAACCACCGCTTGTGGCCAAGTGAATCCAAGGCAGACCCCTTGAGATTGCATCCCATGACATCCCAAGACATTTACACCACTGAAGGTCATCTAGCTTTTGAAACAGGGAAAAAGAAAAAATGAAAAACAAAAGCGGCAAAGCTTTTTTGGCCATACTTCCCTTGTAGGTAGCAGGAGTACACTTACTTTTGCTATCCTGTGACCCAAAGGCAGCTTACAGCAGGCAGAGTTGCTCCTGGCTCTTGAAGGATCCTGACAATATTGCCAGGATCCACCCAGCTGCCTGACTGATAGCTGCCTCCAGCTATCAGTGTGCAGCTGAGAGCTGAAGCCAGCTAAGTCGTCCCCCCTCCAGCCCAGCATTCCAGTAAGCGCTGGAGGAGCAGAGCAGAGCAGAGCAGAGAACAGTGGTTGACAGTCACTACAATCTCAGCAAACAGAGAACTGAAAAATCAGTGGTCAAGTGGTCACTCCATTCTTGGGTTTAGAGCCAATGTGGGACAGTTGCAATATCATGAGGTTGCAGCATAGAGGTGAGTATGGATGTGTATTTTTTTTTTTCTATTCTGTAAACCCCATGCCTCTCCCTTAACTACCTCTGCAATAAGCCAGATACATAATTGTCATATCATTGTGACATTTCAAAGGAATTAAAGTAAAAGTTTTCTTGTTTATTAAGTTTCTCTAAAGCTAAAATTTTGGGAAAGAACTTTCTGAATTTGGTGTGTAGCAAAGGGTCTCTCTGGACCCTTGAGGGTATATGAGAATTGTATCTGTGATTCTTTGATTAGCTTAAGATGCTTACAGCTGGTTACAAAGAATGAGAATGAGAGAAACTATGAAAATGAATACAGCTAAGTAATAATAGAGAGAAATCAGGTGCTGAGGAAGCTGCCTCTCCATATGTCATCCTGACAGCCCACTCATAACAATGAGAGCTCCTCTAGTTATGCCAGAGGGTATATTTAACACTCACGGGGTTAAGGCAACTAGAAGCAGAGCTGGCTCCTGAAGGATGCTGAACACATCATCTAAAACTGGGAACCATATGAATAAAATATGACATTAAAACTAACTTCTCTCGCTATCATTTCTAAACTAACCCCAGCATTTTTTTCCATCTAACCCCTTGCTTTATTTTAATGGCCTAAATTGTATGATGAAGGCTGCAGTTCAGAGCAGAATAATATTTGAAGGTTACATGTATGCTTGAATGCCAAAAACTCAAAGATGTTCTTTCTTTCATAATCCACTATAATATGGTTACAAGTGCATTGAAATTCATCTTGTTAGAATGGTAGTAATATATCCCACCAGGACTTCTGTTCCTAGTAGCAATTTAAAATAATTATTGTGAGACTTGATGCTAGACATCAGGTTTGTAACAGAATTACAATGAGGGAAGTGTATTAGAGACAAAACATTGCTGGAAGAAAACTTCATAATGGTGCAATTTGAAACCAAGCCTCAATTTTACAGTAATAGATTCTCTTTATGGCGGCACAAAGGAGTAAATGCACTTAGCAAATTTAAATCTATTACTTGCCACACTTTGCGGATTGTGGTTCCAAAAAAAAAAGGAGATAGAAAGGGAAGAATGAAGAGGCATTACCTCTAAGCATGTTCCTTATATAAGCAGGTCCTTCTGTAAAGAGCAGCTCATTATAGTCAAGGAATACAGTGGCCATTACTGCAGGAAATGCTACAGGTGAAACAAGGACGTATGCAAAGATTACATACGATAATCAGAAGCTTGTGAAGCCAAGGCACAGCCACACATTCTATGCCGACAAGGTAAAATGCCAATAGCAACATTTTTTTTTTCATTTTTACCAACTTTATCTAAATATAAAGTTGATTTCTTAATTCCAAAATATCTAGAAATCATAATGTATCATTATATTATTATGATTGTTTATGAATTGTCAGGTGCTTATCAGAATTAAAAGAACTAGCTAGTAATAAAGCACCACCACCCAAACAATTATATTTTATTGTTTGGTAGATACTAGTGGGATATTTTCAGCAAATTCCTATGTACTCCAATGGAAAAAAATATCCTGCAGTAGTTTTGCATCTTTGCCTCTCACACAAGGCCAAGATGAATGTGTCTCCTATAGTTCAGCTACCTAATTATTTGTTTATTCTATACTATGGAGAATCCATTAGAGAAGAATAAAGCCATCATTTGGTTTATTGTATTTGCAGCCGCAGATCAATGGAACTGGGATTTTATTGGAGATATCACACCACTGAAGTGCTCAAGAGATAAAAAAAAAAGACTGCATAGGATTTAAATTTCCAGAAATGATTCAAAATGAAAATAAAGGAATTTTGACAAAATATATTTTACTATATACAACTGAATTTCTGGCCAGAAACCCCATAGAAGAACACCCTCAATTGGCAGTGGTAAGTCACTTTTGGCAAAATATGTCAGAGGGCAAAAGACCACACATCAAATATTACATTTCTGTAAACGTTTACTTGCAGCCATATGGATTACTGCTGTTTAATTATGTGTTTTACCAAGAACATGTAACTTATAAAGTTGCCATTAAGTGTAAATACATAGAGAGAGAGAGTGAGATCCCTCACCTGCAGGAACAGATGCAAATGACTGATCTCCTAGAAAAAGTTACAATATGAGTGTGGAAGACTACTACTTTACTGCTCTAAGTGCTCAAAGTGCAATTTCTGTTTTTTAAAAACTGTAGGCAAAATGCAACTTGCTTTCTGCATCTACATCTCAGGCTTAGACCTGTTTTTACTAGACCCCACATGAAAATTTCTAAGTTGAAGAGGACTGTATTTTATATTTTTGGTAACAAAAGTCACATATTTTTATTTTAAGAAAACACAATACCAGTGAATGTATTCTTACGTTTTTTTCTTTAGTTCTATTGGTGTGCTCAAATCTCCATTTTTTATATCATAGATGTGACAGGGAATTCTATTCCAGAAAGGCTTTTTGGTCTTTCTGACGTAGAACTCACCAACACATCAAATATATAGTAAATTACTCCTATGTTTTGCAATGCACATAATGCCTGGGGTGGTGCCCAGATCCATCAGGTAGTCTGTTCTATCCTTTTATCAGAATATATTTTCAGTAGGCAAAACCTTCACAGTTAAACATACCTAGGTTTTAAATTGGGTCACTTCTCTGATTTCCTTGATAGTGAATTTGTATTACTTGGTCTTTTAAGGATGTGTCTCTTTTAAATACTATTTCTGAAATGTCTTCTAAGAAGCTGTGATCTTGTCTTATGTATCTTCCTATGAATTTTACCATCCTAGATTCCTACGTTTGATTGCACCTGACTAATATACGATATGTTTTTTGACTAGTCTACTCTATTGTAATGCACTATGCACAACTTTTCATAATATGTCAATTATTTGTAATTTTTTAGAGGACCTCACTCTATACCTTTGCATATCGTTGATATAGATGGTAATATGATATTCGGTGATATTAATATTTGTAAATATTTGTAATAATTATAGACATGCACCTTGTGTAACACCTGAAGAAGTGGACACAAGCCTACAAAATGCATACAGAATTCCAACTTCCATCGGCAACCATGTATCTGCAATAATGAGGACATATGAGTATCTGAAATATGTCATATTCATTAGTAATACAGTAGTACAAACCCCATCATTTTGACTCCTCCCCCCAAACCTCACATATATTGGAAAGAGGGGGTAGTTACTGGAGCAATTTATGATCTTTTAAGGATTTTGCCATTTTAGGTATAAAAAATATGATTGTTAACAATAAAAATATTTGGTGGTTTCATTACAAATATGAAAGGTTGATAGCAGTAAAGTTCCAAGGTGTTTCATGGAACGTATTCCAGTGTCTAGGTTTTTATCAAAGTTTGGGATGTAGGTTCCTATGAATAATGATGATAGATGGTCCACACACTATCGGTGTAATAAAATACAAAATGCAATAGAAAAAATGCCATTGGAGTGTTCTTCAAATTTTCAGCGACACTCAGATGTGACAAACCGAAGCCTTAGGTATTAGATGGACTGGATAGTGATGGCTGTATTTGATTGCATCATGGTCTTTGAAAAAAATGGCCATTATCTCTATGGACTACTGAACCTATGGATTGAATCAGCTCCCAGAACTTGTCAAGATTGGTACACATTCCAAGAATGTTACGGGCAGCTGGTGGCATCATTGCCTTAAAACAGAACAGTCTGTTACTCACAGGCATTAGGAGGTTTATTTTATTTAAAATGAACAAACACTAGAAAAGTTTAAACTTTATGCTATCCATCTCATGGTCATATGCCAATCACTGAAACCACCAATAGCTGGGGAAAAAGAAACTGACTCTATAATCCACAGCAGCCACTGCCACCAGCACCAACTGTACCACTTGAAGCTGCTGTGTTACCTAGTCTTTGCCTGTGCTATCCTATAATGAGTCCACTGTATTAAAAAAAAACAAAAAAACCCACCTTATTATATAAATAAATCTATTAATCACTATACACAAAATATTTTCAGAGGGTCCATCAACCATCCACGTTGCTGATATGGTCACTAGCTGCTATTTGTGATACTGACTTCTCCTACCATAAATAAACATTATGTTAATTTGAATGTTCCCCTAATGCCAGTGCCTCAGGACAATTTTCTTTTCACCTAAATGATGGCTGGCTACAGCTACAAAACAGAAAAACAGTTGGGGACTCTCTATTAGGAAATAAACCTTTGCATCTGATATATATATATCTCCTCTTTTACATATGTTCAAGCATAAAACTTGTTTTTTCACCCGCAGCAATCAAATGTGGCCAATCTATCTGTGCATAACCCCTAATCCCCGCCACCACCCCCCCATGGCAGAAGAAACACAAGAACAAAATCAAATCTCAACCATGGCACTACCTGCATGGAAGTTGCATGTTCTCCCTGTGGCTGCATGGGTTTCCTCCGGGTACTCAGGCCTACTACCACACTCCAAAGACATGCTCTTAGGTTAATTGGCTGCTGTCTAAAATGGCCATAATATGTGTATGTATGAATGTAAGTTAGGAACCTTAGATTGTAAGTTCCTTGAGGGTTAGGGACTGATATGAATGTACAATATATATGTAAAGCGCTGCATAAATTGACAGTACTATATAAGTACCTGTGATAAATAAAATAAACAATAAAAAAATCTGAAAATATTTTTTCTGTTATATTCTTATAATCTTCATTCTTTGCCCGTTTTTGATTTTCTTTACCCCATTACCAAGTACCACCACACACATGCACGCAAAACCCTTAAAGTGTGAATAAACCTTACTTTGCGGATTTCCTGATTTACAGAGTGAACGTTTGATATTGGTGTGAGTTTGGGGCCCAATTCACACAAATTAGTGGTACAGCAAATTTTTTAATGGTAAGCATCTCTAAATGAGAAGGTCTGGGTATGACATCTGCTTTTATTGTTACCTTTTTGCCTAAAACAAAGTATAGACTCCAATTTCCTCACATACTCTCCTAATCAAACATATTAACTGCGATGTTCACTTCAAATACACACATCAGAGTGTGCAAAATGAACAGATACAATGGCCAAGCTTCTATTTAATTTTAATTAAATTTCATTCTGCAGCTCAATTAATCCACATCTCCAAATGTCAGTAGGACTTAAGCAAATGGAGTGACATCTGCTGTACTGTACACCAACTTTGGAAACTGACTGTATGCCGAAAGTTTACAAGTGCCTCTGTAAATATTAGCTGTCCTAACAGAGTAAAAAAATCTACAGAAATTCAAATATAGGAATGTGTTTATTATAGTGAACAAACACACATATTTCATGTCATTTAATTTCCAGTGTATGTTTAAATTTGGAAAGCATTGATATCTTCCAGCATAAGGTGCACAAAAGAAGAAGAAGAAGAGAAGAGAAGAAAAAAAAAGAGATTGTGAAAAATATATGGTGTGTGACAATGACTAGAGATACATTAGTTATTGGTCCCCAAAATCTGATACAGTACACATTTGGGTTTGGGATAGACGGTGCCAAAAACAAAACCTACATTTCACACTTTCAACAATAAATTCTGGTCTTTCAAGATAACCCTTTATATTTAAAATAGCAATAACACATAGCCCTATCACACCTCATAACCGTAGGCCTTAACCTAACCTTTCAACATACTGTATTTCTAAAATGCCATACTCTAAGCCCAATTCTAACTTAACCCTTACCACCCATTAGGCAAGTTAACTTGAAAAACTTAATTAACCACCTGACATTTTAGCCCACTACTTACCCTATCAGGACAATATTGTTGTACTGATTCATGCAACTCCTGTAACTGTTTGTACAAGCACGAACAATGAATACATTAGATGCCAAATTACAAATATGACTATTGAATTCTCACAATGTCCAGGTTTGTGAAAGTCTTAACGTCTTACACTGATCTTAAAGTGGAAGCAAACGCTATTTTGCATCTTTATAAGGGCTTACCAGTAGGTACTGTAAATATCTCCTAAACGTACACAATTTAGGAGATATTTACTGTAGAAGTTTTGGTGCTGTCATTGGCGCACACTGCGCTCTCACTGGACAGTGTGCCGTCCATTGAGAGAGCTGTGCTGCGTTTGAAACTTCCTTCGTGCATGCGCGGGAGTGACAACATCACAGCTCAGCCAATCAGATGGCCACAGCTCACAAACCCAGAATGAAGACCGGGTGAAGATGGAAGCCTTGGGGAGCTGTGACAGTGCTATGCTGGAAGGCATTGTTTACAGGTAAGTCTTACATAATGTGCTAGTATGCAATGCATACTAGCACATTATGCTCTTAACTTGCAGGGAGAAGACCTTTTAGAATTTCTTTTTTGCTGTTTGCTACCGCTTTAAGTCTATCTATCTTATCTTAAGTGTATTTGTGTGGCCTGGTTTTACCTCATTTTTAGAAGAGCTGATTTTCAACTACAGAAGATACAGATGGATCAATGGATGTATAGTGCATGGATGGATAGATGGATGTACGATTGTATGCTTTTTGTATATCTAAAGCCCAAACTTTTTTTCCATTTTTGCTAGGGTAGGAAATAATTACAACCCATCAATTTTTTTGGCAATCTGTATCCTGTTCAAGAAATTTCCCTTCGCTTTCTGTTCTTTACACACAACAGGATATAAGGTAAATTTTGTTGACGACAGCTGTGACTAGAATGTCTCCATTGCAAGATTTCATGACGAATCCAATTCTGGTGGCAATTCAAAATGTTATATTTTTCCTCACATTTAGTCCCAGTGACATTGGTCTAGTGAGGATATAGAGAGCAATAAAAACCTAAAAAACAAAAACAGCAGTCCTAATACTTCCACATGCTATTTAACTCAATGTTTATTATGGTTATGGGGGGTAACTTCACAAATTAGAGTAATCAGAGTTGAGTAATGGATAAGCTTGTGAATTCTGTCCTGCCATTGTCAAAGGCATAGCCGCTGTCCATGTTGTGAACTTTGCACTGTCAATGCTCGTTTCCCTGACTTTCATATGATTGACACTTGCTATATTGCTGCTCTCAGTTTATTGCTTTATTGCCTGGTCACGCCTGCCAGATAGCTGGCACACTGCTAAGTGCAGGGTCACTGCTAAGGTCACTAAGTCACATTCATACATACACACACTAGGGCCAATTAAGAACAGGATCCAATTAACCTACCAGCATGTCTTTGGAGTGTGGGAGGAAACCGGATTACCCTGAGGAAGCCCACGCAGGCACAGGGAGAACATGCAAACTCCAGGCAGGTGGTGCCATGGTTATATGCAAATGTATAATATATGTGAAGCGCATCATAAATTGACAGAGCTATGTTAGTACCTGTAATATTAATATATAGCTGCATTTCCTACTGCCAGTCCCCAAGTCAAATAACTGTAATTTGGTCACTTTTTTGCTGTTCTGTTTGTTTTATGTGCTTTTTGTAGTAAATTGTAAATAAATTACCCAAGTAATGGCGTTTGAAAGAACTTTGTTTCTGCTTGTGTTCTGTTACCCCACTTATGACATCTGTGATTTTGTGTATGAGTTATACTAGATGTGGATGCTGGCAGACCCCTTATTCACTCATGATAAATGCCTTTAGGCATACTTGCCACAAACTGTGAAGCCTGGCAATGTTTCATCTCTACACTAGTAACAGAAAAAATATCAACTTGGAAAATTAACTTGCTTGATTGACTTCTAGACTTTGTCAGCATTAAGATAAAAAAAAATGCACAAATTGTCCCTGCTTGAAATCTGATCAGCACCGTGGACAGTTCATTATAAAGTCTAAGTAACATTCAGCTGATAACTTTATTAACATTAAAATATCTGAAATATTTGTATCATATCTTGTACAGATCAAATAAGATAATACATTTATATATATATATATATATATATATATATATATATAAAAATAGATTAAATAAATAATATTTAAAACTGCTATACAAGAAAAAAACGAATTTATCTTCTGCTCCTTTGTAAGGGTACACTATTTTCATAGAAATTAAAATGGTATTAAACCCCAAAACAGACATTTATTATATTGTAGCTTACCTGTGCTTAAATGTGGTAGCTGTGTTAGATTTCTTTTTTTAAGGCTTTTTTAAAGTGATTTTTACCGGGTGATCCAGCCAGCAACACACTTCCTGTCTTAGAGTGTCACCACTCTGGATGGAGGAGTTATAGAAACAAATTTGGACAGTGGGGGAGAGGGCAGTGTTAGATGTGCTAACAGATTTGGATGGACAAACAAATTAATTCCAAACTTCAGCTAACTGTTACGGCAACATTTTTTTTTTCCTCTTGAGATAAAAGTTTACTTAAATGAATGAAAGCTGACCATTGTAAGCACCCCTGTCAGTGGTAAATGGTTTATCTCAGCCTTCTAACTGCTACTTTGGTGGATAACTTGGCTTGTTAAATAAAGCTGGAAAATAACAGACTACGAGAAAATAAAAAAACAAAAAAAAACTAAAAATAGAAAACTAATACAACCACCACATCTAAGAAACAATACATAATAGTAAGTAATAGTAAACTATATACACTACATAGATTTATTTGACATATCTGCATTTCTATTCATATTTAGCACACAAACCAGACATATAGATCATAGTCTGACATAAGTGTATTTTTACGTTTGCAGTCAAATTTGAGAATACCTCACTGTATGTTTGTTATTTGTTTGCATTCACATATAGCACATACCGCAAACATTTTTAAAAGATATATTTCTTACATTTTAGATACTAAAAAAATATTATGGAAGTCTTCAAATATTTCTAAACAAGTCCAGAATTAGTCTGTCCCAGAAGAAAGATTGAGGACAATGTGAATCTCCTCTCATTAACATACAAAGCAAGAAGCCCAGCTGCTAAATCTTTAAGCCTTTGTTAGGCTAGGTTAATCGCAGGTGTGGGATGTGGTTTCCCTGCAAGTCCGTTTTTAAAAAGGTCCATGCATGAAACATGAGCACAGCAGCCAATTCAAATGATTGGGCTCCTGAGCCTACGCAAACATTGACCGCACAGCTCGCACTAGTGCGAACCAGGCCTAAAGACAGATAGTGGTCAAATTAAGTTTACAACAGATAACAAGATCTGCCAGCATAGTACACACAGTTAATTATGGGAAACACAGCTGCCCAGCCCACCCACAAACAAAAAGAACTAATAGGAATTTCACAGTGCTGGAGTCTCCAGAAACAGGCATCTAAATAGTTAAGCTGCAATTTTAAATTTTTTTCCAAATTATGCTATTGTGAACGTAACAAATATAAAGAAGGTACTATTCTAACACTTTAAAGGCTGCCAAAAAGCAACTGGGATAAGACAATCCTGCTGTATACTTTAACACCACTTCCAGCCCAATGAAGTACTGGTACGTCACTGGGTTGGAAAGGTAATATCTCAGTCATCGCTGCAGCTATGGCAATGTTAAGATATCATTATCTTCTGTCAGCAACACCCTTCACTGTAAAAGTAATTCTAGTAGCTAATAAGCCGCTGGATTACTTTTACAGGCGGCAGAATGGGATTCAACCGCCCTCCAACCATTGCCCTTACCAGGTTCTCCTGTTGCGATGGAGGAGCCTGGTAAGGTTGCGACTGCTCCTCCTTCTTTTGCATCTTACACTCCCCCAACAGACACTGCAATATATGGTGGTGGTGGGGGGGTTAGCAGCAAAGGCAGTATTATCCAGATATCAGTTGGCAGGACTAGGTGTGGCCAGGTGCTGTTTGACAAGGTAAATGTGTATTGCTGTGAATCAGCAGTAACAATGCTGATAACCACACTACCTGCCACTACCAGTGTGATCCAGCACAGACTACATGAGACTGACTTTAGGAGCAGTGAAGCATTGTTGCCACACCATCACAAAAAGCCACATTATGTGCATATCACTGTCAGGCTCATCCTTTATTTATGAGACCTTGCAGGTGAACTAAGAGAATACTGTAAATATTAATGCTTCAGCATATTTTTTAATGGGGGGCCACAGTTCTTCTTTAACCACTTGCCCTCCAGAATATTTGCCCCCCTTCCTGACCAGGCCATTTTTTGCTATGCAGTACTGCACTATTTCAATTGGTAATTGCGCGGTAATGCAACGCTGTAGCCAATATATCATTTTTGTCACAGGGTTTTGAAAAAAAAAGAAAGGAAAAAATTCCAAAAACTTGTGGCAACAAATGAGATCTACAAAAGACTCACCATGCCCCTTAGCAAATACCTTGGAGTGTCTACTTTCCAAAAAGGGATTATTGAGGGGGGTGCTTCTACTATCCTGGCATTTCAGGACCAACATTAGAAGTTTCTGCCACACATCACCCACTCTTCTAACCGCTTGAAGAACAAGCCATTTCTGACAATTTTTGTTTACATGAAAAAACATTTTTTTTTCTAGAAAATTACTTTGAATCCCCAAACATTATTTTTTTAAAGCAATGGCCCTAGAGAATAAAACAGTGGGTATTGCATAGATACCGAACATGACATGCTTTAAATATACGCAAACTACATTAATTTTTATTATAGATAGGCAACGCTTTAAAAGCTTTTTTCAGGTCACCAGTTTATATTTACACAGGAGATCTAGTGCTAGAATTACTGCCCCCCACCTGATGTTCATGATGATACCTCACATGCATTGTGCAATCTCTGTTTACATACCGACACGGGATCGATGCTTGCATTCGCACGAGCACGGGAAGCAGCGGGGGCGGATGATTTTTTTCAAAATATTTTTAATTTTGATTTTTTTTTTACACCGTCACGTTCTTTTTTTGATCACTTTTATTGTTATCATGGGGAATGCAAATATCCCCTGTGATAGTAACAGGCAATGACAGGTACACTTTTCTGAGAAATCTGGGATCTGTTAAATTCTAGATCTCTCCTCTGCCCTTAAAGCATCTGATCACACCAAGATTGGTGTGATCAGATGCCTTCCTAATTTAATATCCGGCGAAACGGAATATCTGTTAATATCCGGCAAAATGAAAATGATGAAATGCTCGTAGCTTCCGCTTTCTTAGGCCATAGCGATGATTGGAGCCATTTTGGTGTCTGATCAGCTCTATGGTCAGCCAGCGGAACTGCTGGCTGCATTTTCAGATTCCCTTGTGGGGTGAGAGAGCTCAAGAAAACCGTGGAAGGAGGCGGGGGAGGGGGGGTTATCATCCCAGTATAACCATTCAAAGTCCAGTGATGCACCAGTATGTTGCTGGTCCTTGCTGGGCATACATGTAACAGCAGAGAACACGGACATATGATGAATCGGGTCTGTGGACCAAAATTACCGCAATTCATTCTTATTTGTAATGCCCATGTTGAGGGTTAGGCCCAAAAAAGTTTAAAAATTAGAAACCGTGATAGGTTTCCATGTGAATTGTCTGGCAAGAGGTGAATTTGGGTGGGTGGCGATGTATTGTTGTGCATATAAATTGCTTTGGCCCACAATCAATTAATACAAGTCTTCAGTGAAAAACAGCGGTGAGGGTAAACGTTAGTGCTGGCAGAAATCGGAGCTGATCTTGTTAACACTGCATTTTTGGGAACACTATACTAAGGAGGCACTAGTATAGTTCTCTTCGTGATCAATATAGTGATCTGTACAAACACTATTCTAGTAATGGTTGTGATCAGCGACCTATAGTGTAAGTGTGATAGTGTGCGAGCAATCTAACGCTAGCTGACCCTGGCTGGGAGGGGCACTTACAGACCCTGACGTTATCTGATGTCGCTTGTGGCAGTAATACAGTGATCAGTGGAAAATTCTATACACTGACACTGTACTAATGGCACTGGCTGGGTAACAGGGTGATCAAAGGGTTAATAGAGGCGATCAAAGGGTTAAATGTGCTACTCTAACGTGTGCATGTAAACTGTAGTGCTTTTACTCACAATGCGGTGTTCTCTCTTCTCTTCCTAAATCAGCGGGGGGGGGGGGGCACAGGGGGAACAGGCACGGTTACACCCTGAAACAGAAACCGACTTAAGGTCTCTTTGCCCAGAGCCGCTGCTTGCCCACACAATGCAGGCAGGCGGTCGGAAAGCAGTTAAAAAAAACTCTCCTTTTTTCAATTCACAGTACACATTTTTTTATTTTATTTTTTTACTTTTTTTAATTAAAAAAAAAAACTTTTATCAGAATAATACAATGTTACCATGTTAACACTGTACTACTCTGGGGTGTGATCAGGGTTTTTTTTTACTTTTTTATACACTTTGCTTTGCAAGAGAGCAATAAAGATTATTGCTCTGCAATGCAAAGCTTGTTATGAATGAGTTAAGTACATGACAGTTCAAAATAATAGTGATCTGTGATTGGCTGGAGCAGGTCACATGGTGCAGAGTGCGGTGATTGGCCCCATGTATCATGTGAGAGTTGAGGGCCAATCACAGCTCACCAGGAAAAAAAGCAGAGCTGTTATGAATCAAATTGATTCATAACAGTTTTGCTAACATTGTGATCATGTGGTCCTATTCACCGGGATCTTTATTCCATGGGTGGGGAGCGCTGCATTAGTACAACCAAAGCGATGTACCCGTACGTTGCTTTGCCTGTAGCTGCTGCCCATCCACAGTACATTGCAGGCAGGTAGGCAGCAAGCAGTTAAAGTGGAACTATACTCACTGTGTTAACTGTTTCGCAAAACAGTTACATTCAATGATGATGCAACATTTGCCTGTGCTCTAAGCCATACTGTCAAGCCATAAAATGGCTGGTGTCATAACTGATCACATGTTCAGCACCATAGCAACTTCAGATCAAACAGAGGCTAAAATATCAGTTTCTTTGGCTGTAAAGGATAGGAGGGTTTAGTTCCATTTTACCCACTTGTCTACCAGGCACTTTTACCCCCTTCCTGCCCAGACCAATTTTCAGCTTTCAGCGCTCTCATACTTTGAATGACAATTGTGCGGTCATGCAACACTGTACCCAAACTAAATTTGTATACTTTCTTTGAGACAAATAGAGCTTTCTTTTGGTAGTATTTGATAACCACTGGGGTTTCTACTTTTTGCTAAACAAACTAAAAAAGACCAAACATTAAAAAAAAAAGTTTTCCTTAGTTTCTGTTATAAAGTTTCGTAAATAAGCAATTTTTCTCCTTCACTGATGGGCATTGATAGGCTGCACTGATAGGCTGCACTGATAGGCAGCACTGATGGGCACTGTTAGGCGGCACTGACGGGCATTGATAGGCGGCACTGATGGGCATTGATAGGCAGCACTGTTAGGTGGCACTGATGGGAATTGATGGGCACTGTTGGGCACTGATAGGCAGCACTGATTCAACTGATGGGCACTGATTGCCAGCACTGATGGGCACTATTGACCACACTGATGGTGTTACAATAATCACTAGGACACTGATGATCAGTGCCCTGATGATCAGTGTAGATGTCTCTCTGTAAAATGCCGCTTACCGGCTCTCCTCTCCTCACGCGCTGTCAGCGTAAAGAGAGGACTGCCGATAACCGGCATTTCCTATTTACCCAGTGATCAGCTGTGATTGGACACATACGATCACTTGGTAAAAGCAGCTGTGATTGGCCTATTCCTTGGTCATGTGATCAGCTGTGTCCGAAGGATACAGCAATCACAGATCACGCGCAGTGCAATCTTTTGGCTATAGCGTCGGTTGGGAACTGGTTAATTATGCTGGTGCTTTATGTCTGCATGCATATATAATAGTTCTTAAAATACTTACCAGTGTTTTTCAAAATGTCTTTAGTATTCTTTAATTGTATATTCTTTAACTGCCTTTTCCGAGATTAAGCGTAAAACATTTCCATAACACCAATATTCATAAACTCATCCAAATGTTGAAGAAAAAAGAGGAACTTCACTTCAAAGTAAGGGGCAAAATGAGATAGAATAACAGGCAGCATAGCAATGAATCTGAAGCACCAATCAATAGCAGACCATTAGCTTTACCCAGATCAAAAGTAAACAGAAGATTAAAAGTGGCTGGCATAACAGCTGAAACAGGTCACACAAAGGCCACAAGTAACTTCATCTGCAGTACAGAATAATTATAGCTTGAAAGATGACAACTAGCAGAAAGAGTTAAATAACAACTCATTGCTATATTAAATGCTACATCATAAAGGAAACGGAACGAGGATTTATACATGTAACAAGATATTTAACAGTCACATTTTAACCTTTCTTTTAACAATCTTCACTTAACCTGGAAAACAAATTACCTGAATGCATGGCCCAACCCAAGCAATTTGGAATATGGAGGGTTGTTACCTTAATGAGCAGCTATACTTACAATGTATGAAGTCAGTATCCACCAATATATAGTTACTACTGAATTATTTTCAGCTCTGTATACCTAAACCCCAATGCAATTAATGCAGTTAGGTGCATATGATGCATTCTCAAACACTTTTTTGAATGCTGACAAGAGGAGAAACCACAGTGATGACCCTTCAGTGTGCTGCTGCTGCTACTGCAAAGTCGCATTTGGAACCTAAGCAATGGAATCAATTATCTGGTTATGCTCCCTAAGGAGATTACAAATCTCTTGGCAGGTAAAACATTTTCCATACAGTGAAGGAAATAAGTATTTGATCCCATGCTGATTTTGAATGTTTGCCCACTCACAAATTGTTCAGTGGCAAACTTCAGACAGGCCTGGACATGCGCTTTCTTGAGCAGAGGGACCTTGCGGGCACTGCAGGATTTCAATCCTTGTCGGCATAGTGTGTTACCAATTGTTTTCTTGATGACTGTGGTCCCAGCTGCCTGGAGATCATTGACAAGATCCTCATGTGTAGTTCTGGGATGATTCCTCACTGTTCTCATGATCATTGACACTCCAAGAGGTGAGATCTTGCATGGTGCACCAGACCTAGGGAGACCGACAGTTGTTTTGTGTTTCTTCCATTTGCAAATGATTGCACCAACTGTTCTCACCTTCTCACCAAGCTGCTTGGAGATAGTTTGGTAGTCCAATCCAGCCTTGTGTAGGTCTACAATCTTGACCCTGACATCCTTGGACAGTTCTTTGGTCTTTGCCATGGTGGAGAGTTTGGAATCTGATTGTTTGATTGCTCCTGTGGACAGGTGTCTTTTATACAGGTAACAAAATGAGATTAGCAGCACTCCCTTTAAGAGACTGCTTCTAATCTCAGCTTGTTACCTGTATGAAAGACACCTGGTAGCCAGAAATCCTGCTGAATGATAGGGGATCAAATACTTTTTCCCTCATGAACATGCAAATCAGCGCATAATTTGTTAGACATCCATTTCTTTTGAATTGTTTGTTGCTATTCTGTCTCTCAGTGTTACAATACACCTACCATTCGATTTTTAGGCTCAATCCTTTGTGAGTGGGCAAACATTCAAAATCAGCAGAGGATCAAATACTTATTTCATTCAGTGTATATGTGTTTAAATTTAATTACTTAATGCAACCATAGGCATCAACCATGTTGCAGGTAACATGGTACTAAGGGGTGATTTACTAAAGGCAAATAGATTGGACTCTTTGCAAAGTGCAGTTGCTCCAGTGCTTAGTAAATTTGCAGAAGTTCTGCTGACTTCCATCATCCAAACATATGCATACAAAAATGCAGTTTTTTTATGTTCCTTGTACATGATTGGGTATTCTTTGCAAAGTGAAGCTTCACCTCATTTACTAAGCTCTGGAGCAACTACACTTGCAGAGTGCACAGTCTATTTGCCTTTAGTAAACCCTAAGGGTTTTTGGAATTCCTGATGTGAAGGACTCGATGAGAGCAAAATGGTATAAATTAACAAAAGAACAATAGATAACTGAACATAGCATAGACACACTGAAGGGCAGGCACTGTGCGTGGTCTTCACTGGATCTGTAGAAGGTACAGATAGACAACTCCAAGTATATGAAGGATACTAGGATTCTCTAGCCGGAAAGCCACAGGCAGACAGACAAAAACAGAATTTCTGTGCAAAGTAGTCAGGAAGAGAAAGCTGCATAACCAGGAGAAACACAAACAGTCACAATCATATGCAAAGCCAATACAGTTCAGATAAACGGGAACATAAACTAAAAACAAAACAGGTGAGATCAGAATGCACAAAACAGAAAGGCCTAATCTAAATGCCGGAACTGACAGAAGGGGGACATGGGATCACTTCCCAATTTGAATTTTATTAGCATTGCCTAGCAACAATTATTGGATGTCCCATGCCTTGCTCTAAAGGTAATCCGAAGCTATAGACTGGTCTTACAACACTTTCTGCTAGTAGAAAGAAGCATTTACTGTAGGTGGGGTTGCTCACTCCCTCTTTCATATACTCCCCAATTTCAACCAGTGATGTAAAGGTTATATGGATGGACACCAGTGAAACTAACACTACAGGGGCCCTTGCAGTCACTATATAGCCTTCGGAGTAAAGAATTCCCAGGCCTCTTCTCTGTTTTTGTTCTCCCTTGTGTATGTGGCTCCGCCATTAAAAAGGACTACTCTAATATTACTGCCTGTCATTATTATGTACGTAAATCTGTAAATGCTCAGTCAGCACAGTTAAGCAAAGCACTTGTAGTGACAAAAACTAAACACAATTTCAGATGTTTGCTAAAGGCTTATAATGGTATTAAACCCGAAAGCAATATTTATTATATTGCAGCTTAGCAAATCGATGTGGTGACGAATGGAAAACTGTGCAGGTCTTTATAGTTTTCCTGCTCCTCTTCCTGCTGTATGCCTCAAAATTTACTTTCAAGGGCACTGCAGCAGGTACATTTTCTGTCTGCAAGACTCCCAGCCCTCTGTGAGACACACTGTGGGCTTCAGGGACTGTCAAACACAGTCCACTGTGCTGCTCACAACTTCAAGCTTCCAAAAAAAAGACGGCTTGAAGAACCCATATCGTGTCACAGAAGTGTCCTCTGCCCCCCTTCACATCACCCCCCCACAGCAGTGTCCCCGGCCCCCCTTCATATCACCCCCCTCATTACTGTAGTGCCTTCTGCCCCCCTTCCCCCCACAGTAGAGTCCTGTACCCCCAATGCTGTGTCCTCTGTCCCTTCACACACACCCCCACTGTAGTGACCTCTGCCCCCCATAGCAGTGATCTCTGCTCCCATCCCCCAACAGTGGTGTCCTCTGCCACACTTCACATCACCCCCCCTCCACTGTAGTGTCCTCTGCCCCCTTCTCCCCCAGTAGTGTCCTGTACCCCCCAAAACAGTGTAATCTGCCCCTCTTCACATCACCCCCCCCTTCCCACTGTAGTGACCTCTTCCCTTCCCCAATAGCAATGTCCTCTGCCCCCTGAAAGCACTGTCCTCTGTCCATTTCTTATCAGAATCCCTCCTCCACACTGAAGTGTCCCCTGCCCCCCCCCCCACCCTACAACAGTGTCTCCTCTGTCCCCTCTCCAGCAGTGTCTCCTCTGTCCCCCCTCCTACAGTGTCTCCTCTGTCCCCCCTCCAACAGTGTCTCCTCTGCCCCCTCTCCAGCAGTGTCTCCTCTGTCCCCCTCCTACAGTATCTCCTCTGTCCCCCCTCCAACAGTGTCTCCTCTGTCCCCTCTGCAATAGTGTATCCTCTATTCCCCCTCCTACAGTGTCTCCTCTGTCTCCCCTCCCAACAGTGTCACCTCTGTCTCCCCTCCCAACAGTGTCTCCTCTGTCCCCCCTCCTACAGTGTCTCCTCTGTCTCCCCTCCCAACAGTGTCACCTCTGTCTCCCCTCCCAACAGTGTCTCCTCTGTCCCCCCTCCTACAGTGTCTCCTCTGTCTCCCCTCCCAACAGTGTCTCCTCTGTCTCCCCTCCCAACAGTGTCTCCTCTGTCTCCCCTCCCAACAGTGTCTCCTCTGTCTCCCCTCCCAACAGTGTCTCCTCTGTCTCCCATCCCAACAGTGTCTCCTCTGTCTCCCCTCCTTCAGTGTCTCCTCTGTTCTGACTATGACAGTGTCTCCTCTGTCCCCCCTCCCAACAGTGTCTTCTCTGTCCCCCCTTCAATGGTGTCTTCTCTGTCCCCCCTTCAACAGTGTCTCCTCACACACACAGCACTTCCTACCTGCCAGCATATGTACAGCAGAGTGGAGATCAGGAGACAGCATAGTGCTAGGTAGAAGGTAGGAGCTGCCAGAGTTCATTATAACAAGTTGGTGATTGGATGCTAAGACCGCCTAGCAACCAATCACAGAGGCAGCTTCTGCTCCCACCCTCCATCCAGCAGTATACTGCCTCCCACTCACTGCTCTGCAGTTAACATGAGAGCGGTGGAGGCTGGGGGGAGGCACAGCTGTGGTCCCAATCCACCTGTCAGCTCCCCGAGGTTGACCGGTCTATTGGGATCGGCGGATTGCGGAACCCCGTTGTAGGTTATGACACACTGTTAAAAAAAATATACTGAGAGAGAGAAGCAAGATGGCTGTGCATTCTATGGACAAATACAAGGGCTGATTTACATAAGGAGAGGAAAAAACAGGCCAATCATCCAATGAAGTTTCATTACCAAATATATCTTTGCTCAGGTTTCTTTAAATCTGCCCTGCAGGGCAGCCAGTAATAACTGGAGTAGAATTATGCTTGAAGCATGCTGCACATTGTGATCCTGTTCACATTCATTGTCAATTAAAATACTAAGTTAAATTGATCTTTTTGGCCTACACAATCTCTTTAACGGGACCAAGGAAGATGCTTTGCATTTTTCCAGCCTCAAGCTATGTAAATGTGGTGTTCATGAAAATCTGTAATATATTGGCAAACGTTTGTCGACACCAGAGCAAAAGTATGTGGACACTCCATAAAATAACTGAATTCAGGTGATTACAGTGAAGGAAACTGTTAATGCTACACCACACACATCCCAGATACTTTGGATAACTGTGATTCTAAATTTGTAACAATAGTTTGGAGAAGGTCCTTTTTTGTTCCAGCATGACTTTGTCCCTGTAAATAAATCAAAGTCCGTTAAAAATGGTTTGACAAGTTTTTTTGCCATCTGTGTCCTATTGAAGAGATTTTCCTGCCTTATAGTCACAAAAAGAAATGAGAGGAAATCCTTCTGATGTGAGGGAATCCATTCTTGTCACCAGAACTAGTGTCCCTATTGTTGAATTTCCCATGTTATTCTGATACTCCTTTTCCCCCCTGATATTCCTGTTTTGCTGTCAACCCAAAGTTTGGTATTTTCTTCCACTCGCAGTAATAACGGAAATTAGTTCACATAGAGATGGTGAATCTCCTGAACAGCGGAACAGACAGCAATAAAAACATGTGAAGGTATGAAAGTTCATATAGTAAATCTAAATATGCGACACCAGGAAAGGCTCCCTCTGCTGTAATATACTTGACTGGCAAAGAATATAGTAGAAATGCGCACTCACCGACCGCGCTTTAAAATGCGCATGTGAATAATCATCCGCTGAGATGGATTACACCGGGTATGTATCAGGACATCCCTCCAAGGTATGGATCATCCAAATAAGATGGAGTGGTATACAGCAAGGCTCAGAGGTCCCCTGGGTGCCAGATGAACAGCTTGGATGGATGGACTCCTCCCTCTGGGTCAAAGTAATGCTGTGGCTCTGAAACCCTGGTAGGTTCGATGCCCCGGGTTGGCAGGCTGGCAGGCCCCAGTCTGTGTCCGGGATTTACCGAGACTACGAAGCTTTCACCTCCGTATAAGCCCTTTATAGGGGTTTCTGATGCCGGGAGGTGGGGCAGGGTTAATGATCATGTGACTGCCGTGATTGGCTATCACACTGGTCAAATGATCGGAAAGCTCCCAATCGCAAGTTGCAGGTGAGAGCTTTCCATTAGGTGCCGGTAACTGTGCTGGGGGGCGTGTACGGTGTGTGCTCTCAGTACAGCTTGTTTACATTTTGGTACACAAGTATGTGACCTCTTAGTGTCAAGGCTGCATATTTGCACACTCTTGGAGCAAAGGAGTTAAAAAACAGTGCTACTCCAGGTAAGTTTACTCAGTCCAAACGCCACATTCATCCAGCGTGTGTGTGCTGGCCCACCTATACCTGTGCAATGGTGAAGGAAAATTCCAGATGGCCGCACTAAAGCACCACAGCCAATTTTTTTAATCTTGAAGGAAACAGAATATAAATATGATGGTCAGCTGTTCCTAAACTACTGGTCACATAGCGTAGTTGTTAATATACAGCTGTGACAATAGTTAGTTATTCTTTTTTTTCAGTTCAGTTCATAAAGCTTTTTTTCCCTTGTTTGTACCAATTTTTGTAATACCATGGCTCTAATAATTCACATCTCTAAAGGCTCCCAATTCTGGCTCAGGAAGAAGTGAAAACAGTTGAAAGTATAAGCATAGCACATCAAGACCCAAATACTCATATCTATATTAGTTGGAGCTCAACAGTGTTGATGGGGGACTTCAATCCCTAAGCAGTCAAGGCAGAAGCAATGCCAGATGGAGCTCAGTTTTAAGAGATACCCTTAAGGTTTAGCTTTGAATGGCATTGCTTCTGTTTCTGATTGGAATCAGTTGGAAACCACAAACTGAGTCAGACTAGGGCTCCATAATAGTACAAGTAATGTGTCTTATTAAACTAAAACTAAGACTGTGCAAAAGGTAAAGGAATTGTATTCAGTGAAAAGCTGCTGCATTCTATCATTTGTAAACGGTTTGGCAAAAATTAGCTATGGTGGTGACAAAAGAAAATATCTTACACTGGCAAATAATTTACTTAAAAAGTAATATGTGTACCAACATTGAAGCATATAGGATGAACTGGCAACAAGGGAAGCATAACAGTAGTCCCAAATACCATTAAATACAAAAAGTTTCTTGAACAGTTGATGTAATTCCTTGTATAGGTGTACTGCAATGTCCCTAGAGGGTTGGATTGAAGCTGTAGCATACAGCCAGTAGCTGGTGGCTCTATATCTACCATTCAACTAAAGAAAAAACATGGCATATGGGGTGTCATTATTTGACGTTTAGCTTTTCTGAGGTTTATACATACTGTCATACATTATTTACCATCTCTTGAACACTGGACAAACACACTTTTTTTAGTCTAACTACTAAAGTGCCTATAAAATAAAAAATATTGCTGATGTACTATAGTCAATAGGCATGTTTTCAAGTTTTCAGTTCACAAAGTTGCACATTCCCATCTGTAGATTAAGGCATCATGTGTTGTAGTGCATGTTAGCCCAATATTTCATATTCCTGATTTGTGTCTATTGTACCATGTGCTTGTATCATTAAGGCTCCTGTTCTCTTTGCATTCCTTTCTTTGTGTGAAATACGTGGTGATCTTGACAGTCCCCCTGCTTTCCAATTTCAAACTGACTATGCCAGTGCATGAATGCACATCCATTCCAGTGTGGTCAGTTTGCTTCTTTGCACTTTACTTGGAAGCACAGCCCGCCTGTACTCCAGTGGTCAGACTTGTGCTGACACACCTCCCTGTTCAGCTCTTCACTGAGAAGATCAGTGTGGTGTTGTTTTTCTGCCTCTTGCTGACATGCCCCCTGCAGTATCCACCCCCAGCTCTCTAAGTTCGTCATACTACTGATCACTTAAAAATAAAAATAAAAGGTATTATAAATACATTTGCATTGCAATAAAAACGTGAGCCAGGTATTTATCAAAACATTAAGTGTGTAAAATAGAAGCCTTACATTTTCTACATACAAAATTATTTGGGTAAGACAATTAGTTGCAGAGCTATTGTCAAGGCAACTGATGTATATGTATGCTGCTAAATTTAAACTAGGTAGTTAGGTGTGATGACCTCACGTCATGAAAGGGTTAAGTCACAAATGAACACTGCAGTCTCCACACTCTGTTTTAATTTAATGAAAAACACAGAATAGCTATTATTCATCAGCACATATTTGCCATGGTAAAGGAATATGAGGATATTCCTCATTTACAACTTATTACATGCTTCCTTTTATGCGGTAGCGCCATTCATCTGCTCCACACTTCATGCTCAAGTCACACAGATCGGACTTGACTCTCAATTACATAAAATCTCTTTCAAAAGATGACAGTCCAAACACAGTGGAGATAAAATATATCAGGGCTCGGAATAAGTCCGTTCAGCCCGAGTGCGGCTTCATCATGGAGTGATATAATTCACGGCTGCCTCTGCCGGCTTTAACATATGTTCTGTTCACAGCCCGCGTCACTCTTCATTTATAATTATTCCTCATCCCCTTTCTCCATCCCCTCTCATAATATACGTTGCTTGGCTGAAGACAAATAGTGAGAGGCAAGAGTATTATCATATGATGACCTGTTCCAGAGTATTAAGCCCCTGTCAAGGTTTCATTATAACATGGGGCATTGATGACAGTACATCAATTCATGCATCATGTTGTGAATTAGCGTGTATTAATTATCATTTGAGCATGCCATGCATGAAAATGCTGTGTCACAGATGAAAGGAATGTAGCTGAAGACAATCCATTTCATAGAAGCTTGAAAATGACTAGAGCTTTTTTATTTTTGTTCACAAATAAAACACAAAATAACTGCAGTTGTCTTACATTTTTTACCAACCACTAATTTGAAAATTCATAGTAACAAGGTTTTCCTTTACAAACAGATCATTCAAATTTCAAATTCTGTCTTACTTAATACAGCAGCCACACCAATACAGTGCCACAACAGCACATAAAACCTATATCTGCACAGATGCTATTGTTAAAGAGACCATTACATATTTTCCTTTTAGCATTCAGTTGCCAGCCAATTTGCTTGCAATACATAGGCTGCACTATAGAAACCTAGTTGGCTGTAAATGGCAGTTTACAATAACAGTTTCTGCTCTAACCTTTGATGCATTGAAAAGGGAGACAATTGTGCATTTCTAATAAATGGTATGTAAGAATGGATTGGCCACTTGAAGGACAGGTGAAATGTCTTGAAGCCCCCAAATGAGGCACTATATAGTCCAGCTGAAGGCTTGCCTGCTACATTTTTCTGATGCTCCATGGTGATATATAGTTAAATAGATGATCATATTTTGATAACTATCAAAATACAGTTTTAATTCTTGACTTATAAAAGGACTTTATAGCACAAACAATACCACAAACACATGCAGACCTATTTGTGATTCTAACCGTTTACCAAGCAATGAGTGCCAGACCCCTCCCCAACAAGACTTTTTAGTGTTATTAAAAAAAAAACAACAACAACAATATAGGTCTAGGATCAAGGAGTCATGACCACTATTAGTGGCACCTATTGGTCCACCAACAATTACAGTGCTGTAGTGAAAATACAAATTGGTTTAGCAATATCACCTTCTCATGCAATGGCAGCAGTGTATAGATAGTAGTTAGTACTTGCAGGCTGAGAAATTAGTATTGACACAAAACAATAGGTTTGCCAGATCTGGTGTCTGCTTTATTCACAGGCACATATTTTACAATGAATGAGGCCAGTGGAATTCCTACAAAATGCTAAATAATATCATTTTATATGTTTTAGATAAATTCCAAAACTAAGAGCAGGATATCACCCAGATCAAGTGGTCATTGGAAAGCCAAGTGATGGAGCCATGCTGCTCAGATTCTCTATAGATAGGTTTACAATTTACACAGGCAACCTGCTTCTAACCTCACAGTGCAGGGCTTATGAGACCAAGGAAACCCGTCCCCTGCATTTTTGGTTTATTGAACCCTAAGAGCAGCATTGCCAGACAATATACTTGTGAATGGCTGTGTCATTGATTGCTCTCTACAGCATTTCAGTAGGTGCATATCGTATTTTGATGCTATGCATAGCACTCTAAAAAACAGTGAAGTGCAAGTGACAACCTCGGGAACACTGCTTGTAGGCTGCAATGGATCATATTGCTATAGGAGGGTCACTCCTGTTGCTGTTTGGGATGTACCAAGCCAGCACCAAATATTGCATGGCTTGAGCAGCCTTAGATTTCTCATATACAGTCATGGCCAAAAATATTGGCACCCCTGCATTTCTGTCAGATAATGCACCCCTTCACCTAGAGAATTGTTGCAATCTTTAGGCATTCTCATGTTTATTTTTGTTTGTATTGGTATGACACAAAAGAGTGCAGAAACAAGAAGCCAAATCTGACACATTCCACAAAAACCCAAAGAATGGACTGGACAAAATTATTGGCACCCTCATTTTAATATTTGAAAGCTAACCCCTACTGAAATCAATCACTTCCTGTAACCATCAATGAGTTTCTCACACCTCTCTACTGGAATTTTGGATCACTCTTCTTTCACCAATTGCTCCAGGTCTTTCAGTTTATAAGGGTTCCTTTTCCCAACTGCTGTTTTGAGATCTCTCTACAGGGGCTCTATGGGGTAGAGATTTGTACTAATTGCTGACCAGTTCAGTACTCTCCAGCCCTTTGTCTGAAACCATTTTTGGGTGCTTTTTGATGTCTACTTTGGGTCCTTATCTTGCTGCAAGACCCATGACTTCTGATGGAGACCCAACTTTCTGACACTGGGCACTACATTGCACCGCAGAATTCTTTGGTAGTCTTCAGATTTCATAATGCCATGCACAAGGGCAAGACATCCAGTGTCTGAAGCAGAAGAGAAACCCCAAAACACTAGTGAACCTCCACCATGTTTCACTGTAGGGACTGTATTCTTTTCTTTAAAGGCCTCACTTCTTTTTCTTAAAACAGTAGAATGATGAGCTTTACCAAAAAGCTGTAATTTTGTTTTGTATGTCCACAGAACATTCTCCCAAAAGGATTTTGGCTTCCTCGGCAGTGAGGTCCTCCTGGGTCATCTACCATAGCATCCCTTTTTATTCAGATGGCAACGTATAGTGTGAGCTGACACAATTGTACCCTGTGCCTGAAGGTCAGCTTGAATTTGTCTGGAAGTTGATTGAGGCCACCATTCAAACAATCCCAAGTTTTTCTCTTTTGTTCACGTCTAGGGAGATGTCATATGACGTCCTCCCATTCCAACCGCACATGCGCGGCTCCGGGAGTGCTCAGAGCGGCGATCGGTGGTGCACTATGTCCCTCGGAAACAGTGGATCACCGATCAACGGAAAGAGCCGAAGATGCCGGCTTGGTCATGTGATCAGCTGTGTCCAATCACAGCTGATCGCATGTAAATAGGGAAATGTCGGTTATCGGCATTTCTCTCCTTATGAGCTGTCACGCTGACAGCTCAAGAGGAGAGGAGAGCTGGTAATCGGCATCCCTCAGAGGGGACATGTGCACTGACCATCAGGGCACTGATGATAAGTGTGCCCTGATAATCAGTGTAGCCCCAGCCATGCCACCTGTCAGTATCCATCAATGCCACCTGTCAGTGCTCATCCATGCCACCTGCCAGTGCCCATCAGTGCCACATCAATGCCACATATCAGCGCTTACCAGTGCACATCAATGCCACATATCAGTGCCCATCTGAGCTGCCTTTCAGTGTCACCTATCAGTGCCAGTCAGTGCCACCTATCAATGCCAGCCACTGACACCTATCAGTGCTGCCAATCAGTGCCAGTCAGTGCTGCCTCTCAGTGCCGGTTAGTGCCACCTATCAGTGTGCATCAGTGCTGCCTATCAGTGCCCGTCAGTGCTGCCTAACAGTGCCAGTCAGTGCTGCCTATCAGTGCCACCTATCAGTGCCATATATGAGTGTTGCCTTTCAGTGCCCATCAGTGATGCCTATCAATGACCATATGTGCCAAATACCAGTGCCTCCTCATCAGTGCCACCTATCAGTGTGCATCAGTGCTGCCTATCAGTGCCCGTCAGTGCTGCCTATCAGTGCCCCCTAACAGTGCCAGTCAGTGCTGCCTATCAGTGCCACCTATCAGTGCCATATATGAGTGTTGCCTTTCAGTGCCCATCAGTGATGCCTATCAATGACCATATGTGCCAAATACCAGTGCCTCCTCATCAGTGCCACCTATCAGTGTCCATCAGTGTAGCCTATCAGTGCCCATCACTGCAGCCTCATTAGTGCACATCAGTGAAGGAGAAAAATCCCTTTACATAATTTTATAACAAAAACTTACAAAAAACGTTTTTTTTTCAAAATTTTCTGTGGTTTTTGGTTTGTTTAGCAAAAAAAAAAAAAATCCAGAGCTGATTAAATACCACCAAAAGAAAGCTCTATCTGTCTCAAAAAAGTGATAAAAAAATTAATATGGGTACAGTGTTGCATGACCGCGCAATTGTCATTCAAAGTGCAACAGCGCTGAAAATTGGCCTGGGCAGGAAGAGGGTATAAGTGCCCTGTAGGCAAGTGGTCAAAATGACTTACAAATAAATATGCACTCACTTGAAACAGGTGCTAGATTGCACTATATATATATATATATATATATATATATATATATATATATATAGCATGTATATGAAATTTGGAAATCCTGTAGAATACCGCCTCCACCTGCCCCTACACGTTTTGTCACCACATGTTACTTCTTCATGGGGATTTTGCTCGCAATAGGTATGTAGCTTCTGACATGGAGAGATTTTATTTATTTAAATATTTTTCATATTTTTGGTGTAATTCAGGCCAGTAGGAGAAATTGGCCTGTCACAGGCACTGTGGAGTTGATATATTTTTATGTTATTTTATTCTATTAATTTGGGGCTATATAAATGTACTTAATTTTCCTTGCAGCTGGAATAGGCTACAAGACCAATAGCAAGAAGCTTGGTGAGAAGGAGACAACTGGAGCGATTTTTTGAAAATGGAAGAAATACAAAATAACCATCAATCACCCTTGGTCTGCAGCACCATACAAGATTTTGCATCATGGAGTAAGGATGATCATGAGAAAAGGGTGGGATCAGCCCAGAGCTACACGGAAGGAGCTTGTGAATGATCTCAAGGCAGTTGGGACCACAGTCACCAAACAAACCATTGGTAACAAAATACGCCTTCATGGATTGAAATCCTGCAGCATCCGCAAGGTCTCCCTCCTCAAGAAAGCACATGTACAGGCCCGTCTGAAGTTTGCCAATGAACATCTAAATGATTCAGAGAAGGATTGGGAGAAAGTGCTGTGGTCAGATGAGACTAAAATTGAGCTCTTTGGCATTAACTCAACTCGTTGTGTTTGCAGAAAGAAAAATGCTGTCCATGACCCTAAGAACACCATCCCTACAGTCAAGCATAAAGGTTGAAACATTATGCTTTGGGACTGTTTCTCTGCTAAAGGTACAGGTCGACTTTGCTGCATTAAGGGGCCAATGGACATGGCCACGTATTGTAAAATCTTGAATGAGAACCTTCTTCCCTCAGTCAGAACACTGAAGATGGGTCGTGGATGGGTCTTCCAGCATGACAATGACCCAAAACATACCGCAAAGGCAACAAAGGAGTGGCTCAAGAAAAAAGCACATTAAGGTCATGGAGTGGCCTAGCCAGTCTCCGGACCTTAATCCTATAGAAAATTTATGGAGGGAGCTGAAACTTCATGTTGCCAAACAACAGCCAAGAAACCTTAAGGATTTAGAAGATCTGAAAAGAAGAGTGGACCAAAATCCCTCCTAAGATGTGTGCAAACCTGGTAACCAACTACAAGAAACATCTTACCTCTGTACTTGCCAACAAGGGTTTCTGAACCAAGTACTAAGTCATGTTTTCTTGGAGCTCAAATACTTATTTAACTCACTGAACTGCAACTCAATTTATAACATTTGTATTGTGTTTTTTTCTGGATTTTTGGTTGATATTCTGTCTTTAAAATACACCTATAATAAAAATTATAGACCCTTTATTTCTTTGTAAGTGGGCAAACATACAAAATCTGGATCAAATATTTAGTTTCCCCACTGCATATAATTTGAAGAACCCTTATTTTAAACCAATACAATGTATAAACCATTTGTGGAAAATTCAGTACAGAACATATCTAAAATATTCTGAGTTGCTATGTAGGTCAAGGTGAAAGAATCACAGAATCAGGGGTTTATTTATCTCTGGTCCAGATACAGGAGTATAAAGTGATCCTACCTGGAAATCCACAAAGAATTGTATAACATTCAACATTTAAAAGAGTTCCTTGTCAAGTAAAGTGGCTAACATTTAAAGGTCAATTGCAGACACATACAGGCATTTGTTTGCTACAGCATGGTAGGCTGAGAAACTTCTGTCAATTCTTGTGTTCAATGGGACACACTCTGCGGTCTTCCCTAAATTAGTGCTCAGCTGAAATTGCCATTGGACCATTGAATCAAGGGCATGGTTGGGCCTCATTAGATATGGCTATACAAAAAAACAAAGAAAAGTCAGTGATGCATTATTTTCCAGATTACTCTGGTCATGTTTGGTAAAGAGAAAATATGACTGGTTATCATGGCCCACTGTAGTTTGCAATAACTTTTATTGACTAAGCCCCATGGTTAATTTACATGCATCAGTGGGCGACTGGTTTACTTTTGATAATAACTGTCTACTGTTGTATCCTATTTCTGAAATAAAGAGATGAAACTATTAGATCTTTGATGTGATGACAGGTTTATTTTAATCACAGCTGTGTGAAGCTATTATTCATGCTCACGCATTGTATTTACTATACAAGAAATGTTATGTGAGGACATGTAGGATGGAGATGCATTCACAGAGTTACCATTTCCACTTCTGTAATGCTTTCTAGTTTGCTGAGCACTTATTTTTATTTAAAGAAGAGAGATATTTGTAATTATTTTTTGCTAAGCAGAAAACCTGCATGTCTAGAATTTGGCTACAATTTTTTTAAACAGTGCTAGCTACAAGTTTATGTAAGCACAAAAAACTTTCTTTTGAGTAAATCAGAAACTTCCAAGTTATATTGATTTGTAATTCCCATATATTTCATGGCAACTGAATTATCCATTTTGATTGAAGTTGATCTTTACATGAAATATTTTATTCAAAATGCCAAAATAGCTTTGGTAAATGGTGATATAAATAGCCTGTGTATAAAGTAACAACAACTTAAAACAGTGTCTTTTGCTGTTTGCAGTTGCTGTAATATGGTGATGATTGTTGATAATGACTACGCAAACTTGGACCAATAAAACGATTTTCAGAATTACCCTGTCTATCCAAATTTATTGAACTATAAAAACACTGAGTGAAATCAGATAATCCAAATATTGACTGTAAACAAATCTTTAAATTCTTTCACTTTATAAAGCCCCCTCATCATGCCTCCAGTAACCAGTCTACTGCTCCCTTCTATTTTTACCCTGTCACTAAACACAAAAGCTATATGTTGACTGGTTCCAAAAGGTTATTTTTCAAACATTTTCAAGCATGATACATAAACACATAATTGACACCTAACTACAGGGAAATGTTTAATTAATGGCACATATCAAAAGCACTAGGTGGTGGAGTACATAAATATTTGAGTGCTGCTTTATAGTCTTGTTTGTGTTATGTATTACTTAAAACAACACTGTAGCCAAGCTAAGGATATTCAGATATACTACAATGAAATACTCTTACCAAACAGTAAATATGCTGTAAAACAAGCCTTTACTGACCAATGTAGCTGCAGGCACTGTTGAAAAACTAATTTTCAAAGTGCACATCAGAATTCAGATTAATTTTAACAGCTCAGTTCATTTTGTTTCCCACCACCAGCAGTAGCTTGGCCACCTTCAAATCTTGCAGAGTGCCACGTCAACACTTGAATCTCTGAAGATAAATTTCTCCACAGTATCTGCAGCTACAGTGGTCAGTGAGGGTTCATTTTAAAGCACATTTACCACTTATTAAGAATATTTTACACAGTATAATGAGCATGGGGAGGTACTCTCTGGCAATACTGGTCTTCTAGGTTTATAGCATGCATACAATGAATTCTGCAAAAACTCATAATACATTCTGAATGAGTGTACTGTTGAAAAAGGTATTTTCACATGAAGAGTACCTATTCAGCAAACAGAACAATTAGAAAAATAGTATTTTCCCATACGCTTTCAATTACTACATTAATAACTCAGCAATCAGTACAGCAAAATAATGAATCCTGTAAAATACAATCACACATTTAAATATCTAATATAAGGTATGAGCTGTGATAATAAAGGCTGCTAGCAGAAATGCTGACATACAAAAACCCGAAGAAAGAAACCCCATAAAGATAATCAACAGCAGCGCCACATAATCAGACAGCAACAATTAATTACAAAGTGCAACTATTAGTCACATATCAATATAAAGTGCAAAAATCAACAAAATATGAATACATCAATCTTAAAGTGCAGTATAATTTCACATGATATTGGTCAGCAATGGCTTTCTATGTGAGTTACAGTGGTGATTCTCATGGTGCAATAAATACTGTACTATTACTGGTGTGAGCTTTATTTGTTGCAGCTTGGATTGGTGTTGGGAACTAGAGAGAAAGTACTGTGGGTGGATGCATAGGCTGCCTGGGATGACACCTACCTATCATGACATGCTAAGCATGCTACACATTTTGTAGCACAGGTGGTACTGGTGCTTCTTTACACTGGGAAGATTCTGGCAACAACTGGAGTCATTGGTGGGGGAATCCTAATACATATGCTTTTTGGACTATACAGACATATGTATAGGTGATTCTGCACTTTCTGGTAGGGCCCGTGCACCGCTTCTGCTGTGATTAGTCACAGCAGAAGCTGATCAGCGGGTGCCAGCCAATGGATGACCACCGGCACCTGCTGATTGGTGAGGTGAGAGACAGAACACAGCTCTGTCTATGTACACAAGGCAGATCTGTGTCCTGTCAGCAGCAATCTGCTGCATTTTGTTTCCGTAAAAGCAGGGAATAAAATCCTGCACATCCTTTAGTAAAAATGCCATATAGTACACTGGTTAAGCACACAGTTGACCCTTTGATCACCTTATTATACTTACCTTTTTGTACATAATACCAGCCTGATGTCAATAAAATACAAAATATTAATAAATCTAACATAATATATCACATCATGATGCATCATTTTTTAAAAATGCTGTTTAATTTGTGACATCAATAAATAGACTCAACAAGATGAAATAGCTATGTCTAATTACAGTACATTCTACAATGCGCAATTTTCTGTAGTAGAAAGCAATTTCTGTGTTTTTGGGTCATCACACTAGCAGGAAGCTGAACCCAGGTTCTCTGCCCATTAGATTTCATTACCTGGCATCTAGCAATTGCTGACAGTATCTTCATGTTGTCTAACACTTGTTGTGCCTTTATCTCCCTGCCATGTGGTGTTTTTTTATGCCTGTATCTATCAGGCAAATTTGTGTCCATACCCCTGATACCTAGTACTTATTGTGCCTATATCCTCCTACTGTATTTTTTCCCCTATCTTAACATCCTGAGTCACCTGACTACAGCCACAATGGAAGCGCTGTGGCATTGTAGACCGTAATATTGGTGTCTCTCTGTGAAAGAAACACTATATAAACACACGAAAATTAATTATTTATGGAAAAAAAACAAATATTAAATATTTTGTGTGAAAAGAAAATGTACCGGTATTTGTTTTAAAAATAATAAACCAAATATCATTTAAACATCACCATTCATAATTGTATTATGTATGCGGATGGGATTATGTGTGGTGGATATGATAAATACGCCTCAATATAAAATGGTGAGGAGCACTACTGTAAACCACTTTACCAATGACATGCACTGACATATTTTTCAACCCCTGCAGTGACTGGCAGTAGTTGTTACTTCAAGTTCCTATGGATTCTATCCAGCTTATGAAATGATCTGTACCAAGCTATACTCCTGCTACTGTTATGTATCACGCGCCAGGATGTCATGTGGTGTAGAAGACTTTATTCTAAGACACATTTCATACAGATATCAATATGTGTAGATCAGATGTGGAACAGACACTATGCTGCCAGAACTGGGTGATGGATATTCAAAAGTTCTAAACTCAACAAATGAAAGAGATCCTTATTTTAGGTTCACTGAAACCAATGCACAGTAACAGTTAGAATAGGCATGTTTAACTGGTGGTTTTTGAGACTTAATATAATCTCTTCTGATCTCATTGCACTCATTGGCCAGTTAAAGTATGTAAAAAGAATAAGGCCCCGGTCAGTTCAACAGTTCATAAAAGCTATACTTTCTTACATAGCTTTAATTTGCAACAGTTTCAATAAACTACACAAAAATAATCAGTTACTAAAATGTAAATGATGATTTTATATATGCTTTATCATGGTATTTTATGTATATACGCGTGGCTACTATGGCCTAATAATGAGTAATCCTATGCTGTGTGACCTTTTTAAGTTTTTGCATTTTTGGCACACAAGTTAAAAAAAAATCATTTTAGGCCTCAACACAAAACCCCCAATCATTACATATTTTCTGAAAGCAGACACCCTAGAGAATAAAACAGTGGTAGTTGCAATTTTTATGTCAAATGATATCAGGGCCATGGATAAGGGGCTACCACTGGTCCTCCTGTACGGGGCCCAGGCAGCTGGGTGACTCGGATGTGGGCAGGGAGGGTGATCAGCACGGCGGGGAGGGGTCTTTACTAGAACCTATGGCTCTTTCTGCAGTAGCTGAAAGATGGCTTCTCCTCTCCCTCCTGCCATTTTTCAGCTGCTGCAGAGAGAGCATTATGGGAGATCAGTTCCAGTAATTGTCCCCTCTACCACACCCATCACCACCTCTGGGCACCATATGTTTCCCCATGCTGTCCAAGCCCCCCTGTATGCCCCCCCGCAGTGTTGTCGGCTTCCCTCCTCTCCTTTCCAAAGGCAGCTGCAAGCACACAATAGGATCCTTCAGGATGGAGGGTAAATATGTCACATGTAACAGCCCCTTCCTTTCCTGAATGAGCATAATGAGTGATCGGTACCGATCACGCACTGTGTTTCACTCATAAAGGAAGTATAATAAACCTGTTAGGTTGGCTGTATGGGGCCCCGTGGTTTCTAACAGCAGCCCTGCATGATATTATTGCAAAGGTCTAGGAAACACAAAATTTCAGTAAATATCACACTAAATTGAATTTTAAGGCAAACAAACACAATAAATTACTCAAATTCTTTGTACAATATAAAGACGAGGTAGTGCCAAGTAACTAGATACCCAACATGCCAAACTTTACATTTGTGTTAACTTATGAAATTGCGTCAAAGTTCAGTACCCTATATTTTCTGTAGATGACACTTCAAAAGCCCCTATAGGTCATCAGTTTAGTTTTACGGAAGAGGTCTGGTGCTAGAATTATTGATGTGTATTATGTGTATCACAATTGACGTTTTCATGTGTAGGTGCCCCGATGTGTGTGTTTACAATTGTATGTGCGTATATGTGGGGGAACTTACATTTTTTTTGGAGGGGAGGAATGTTATGTGCTTGGGTGTAACTTTATTTTTTTACAAAAAAAAAAATCTTTTTTTATTGAACTTTTTTTTTTCATCACATCGGGTGATTTTTGTGACAAGTTCTTTTTGTTGAGACATGCAAGGTCCCCTGCAGGAGCACATTGGATCAAGCTTTATTGGGGTTTTTTGCCTTCCTCTGGTTCAACTGTGGGTATAGGATTGTGTATATAGGACTGTATAATTTTTCCCATTTTATTGGTAACCTAGATGAACTTGTGTCTTTTTTCAACCACATTAACTATGTAACTAGATGGACTGATGTCTTTATTCAACCTTACCAACTATGAAACAGTTTAATATCCATAGTCTGGGCACAGGAGCTACAGGCACACAGCAACATATATACTGTATTTTCCGGCGTATAAGACGACTGGGCGTATAAGACGACCCCCTACTTTTCCTGTTAAAATATAGGGTTTGAGCTATACTCGCCGTATAAGACTACCCCTCTTCCAATGCACACCAAATAAAAATTAAAAAACATCAGATTTGATTTCAATATGGTATGGTATTCCAATGATGGGGTGCTATTCCTCCCACTGACATCAATGATGAGGCACTACTCCTCCCACTGACACCAATGATGGGGCACTATTTCATCCACTGACACCAATGATGGCGCACTATTCCTCCCACTGATACCAATGATGGGACACTATTCCTCCCACTGACACCAATGATGGTGCCCCATCATTAGTGTCAGTGTGTGAGGAATAGTGCCCCATCATTAGTCAGTGGGAGGAATAGTGCCCCATCATTAGTCAGTGGGAGGAATAGTGCCCCATCATTAGTCAGTGGGAGGAATAGTGCCCCATCATTGGTGTCAGTGGGAGGAATAGTGTCCCATCATTAGTGTCAGTGGGAGGAATAGTGTCCCATCATTAGTCAGTGGGAGGAATAGTGCCCCATCATTGGTGTCAGTGGGAGGAATAGTGTCCCATCATTAGTGTCAGTGGGAGGAATAGTGTCCCATCATTGGTGTCAGTGGAAGGAATAGTGCTCCATCATTGGTGTCAGTGGGAGGAATAGTGCTCCATCATTGGTGTCAGTGGGAGGAATAGCGGCCCATCATTGGTATCAGTGGGAGGAATAGCTCCCCATCATTGATATCAGTGGGAGGAATAGCGCCCAATCATTGGTGTCAGTGGGAGGAATAGCGCCCCATCATTGGTGTCAGTGGGAGGAATAGTGCCCCATCATTGGTATCAGTGCCAGGAATTGCACCCCATCATTGGTGTCAGTGGGAGGAATTGCGCCCCATCATTGGTATCAGTGGCAGGAATTGCGCCCCATCATTGGTGTCAGTGGGAGGAATTGCGCCCCATCATTGGTATCAGTGGGGAGAATAGTGCCCCATCATTGGTGTCAGTGGAGAGAACAGTGCCTCATCGTTGGTGTCAGTGGGGGAGGAACAGTGCCTCATCGTTGGTGTCAGTGGGGGAGGAACAGTGCCTCATCGTTGGTGTCAGTGGGGGAGAGGAGCGGCTGCTCCTTCTTCCAGTTCGGCCGCTCGATTTTCGCGGGGCCGCTCGGCTCCGCCTCCTCGCCGGTGATTGGTCGCCTGTGTGCCTTTACAGTGCCGGCGCCCAATCACCGGTGAGGAGGCGGAGCCGAGCGGCCGCGTGACCATCGAGCGGCCGAACTGAATGAAGGAGCAGCCGCGCTTCCTGGACCGGATCGTCGTGGGACCGGAGCCAGGTAAGGTACAGCAGCCCCTCTGCCCACCCCTGTACTTAGTGTCAGTTGGAGGAGGAGGGGGGGCGGCGCCGCGCCGCCCCTCGAAAAAGTGCCACCCTGACACCGGCTCGCACCGGCGTATAAGATGACCCCTGACTTTTCAGAAGATTTTCAGGGGTTGAAAAGTCGTCTTATACGCCGGAAAATACGGTACATTAAACAAATGTTTGATTTAATGCGCATGGATGCAAAAATCTCAGCTTTCAGGGCGTCTTGTTTTTTTTTTTTACACCTCTAAACACACCTGCACGTTAGCTAATGTGCCCATGCACATGCAAGCGTTTTAGCATGTTTTTAGACATAGGCATTTAGGGGTAGAAAAAATGGTCCAGTCACATGTACCCAGACAAGCGGTTTTGCGATTTTTCTGTACATAAACGCACCAAAATGTTGTTTATGCATGTTTATTTCAGTGGCAAAAATATATGAATGTTCCAGCCACATAGGATCAGTTTATGCATGTCCAAATGCCACATGCGCATGAACATGCAAAACGTGCCTAAGCTTAAGTGTGAAAATGTAAGATTAGAGGCATTTAAAGGCATTTTTGTTTGCCAATTTCTGGCATCAAAAATGCCTCACCCGTGTGCATGAGGCCTAAGGGAGATGTTTTAACTGACAAAAAATGTATTTCTGTACATTCAGACCTAAAACGGATGCCACCATGTTCTCTGCTTTAGTTTTAGACTGTAAAAAGGATATTGTGATGTCCTCTCTCTACCCCACCTGTTGACTTAACAGTGAAAGAGCAGCAGGTGACTGATGAAGGAACCTGTCTGCTCAATCTGGCCTCTTCTATTAGCATGTTCTTTTTCAGCATATTTCAATGCAATGCATTTGTGGGCTCCCACTACTGCATGACCCTTTCCCCATCTGAGTGCTGCTGTATAGGTGAATGCAGGCTGATACCAAGTCAAATTCAGGTGCTCATATTAACTGCATTTCAAAAATACATTAAATAATTTAATATTGAACACAGATCATAGTTTGCTATAGTCAACTGGAGTTATGGTATATTCCTTCTGCAGGCTGTTGGCTTTTTGCTAGAAATTACTGTAAAGCCTTGATTACTTTTACAGCCTGCAGAAGGTGCTGTTTCCTACCGACACCTTAACTCTGTATCCCGGGTTCTGCTACCCTCTCCTTCAGTACCTGACATGTCCACGAGAGTGTCAGAGGGGAGAGTAGAGGATGAATGTTTGTGATCATGCCAATCATAGCCAGAAATGCTTCCAGTTTCATTGCTGTCAAACCCTAGCCACTGTGATTGGAGAAGAAGCTAATCAAGCATAACCTATGCTTGATTAGCTTCAGTGGAGTGCAGAGATGATAATATGAGGGTTATTTACTAAAACAGGAACACACAGAATCTGGTGAAGATGTACATAGTAACCAATCAGCTTGTAGGTTTTATTGTCAAGCTGAAGTTAGAAGCTAATTGGTTACTATGCACAGCTGCACCAGATTCTGTGTGCTCCAGTTTTAGCAAATATACCCCTTGGGGGTCTAAAAACCTTTCATTCCACAGTGCATTCACACACAGTCTGCTATATGATAGGAATAAAGTTAAGTAAATGTACCCCTCGTACATAAGAACATAAACACAAATACTTTTAAACCATTGCCTATGGACCGTTTCAAGTTTAAAGTAATTTTAATGCTTGACATGTTTGGTATCTATTTACTCAACGGAACCTCGTCTTTTACATCCTACCAAAAATGGGTGTGTTTGTGTGCATTAAAATTAACTTTTCTGTATTTTTTAAAGAAAATATGGGTTTGATAAACTTGCACTAATAATGATGTGACATATAAAAATTGCACCATTCTAGTCTCCAGGGTTTCTGCTTTCAGAAACTATGTTTTAAGGGTTTTAAATGATCTTCTTACCTAGAATATACATTAACATGTGTGCAAAAAAAAATAGCTCAGGCCTCATTTACTACCAGACACACAGTAACAGGTAATCATTTGACATACACTCAGTAGTGAATAAGCATGTGACGAACAAAAGTTAGCAGGGAGTCTAGTCTATTTCTAAACAATCTGATCTGTCTATATATGGTCACGTTATTGTCCTTCGTGTTTACAGCTTTATTTTCACTAAAACAATTTAAACATCTCCAGGCTGACAAGTAATTTAATATACAATAATACATAAGTGATACATATGTGTATTCCATGATCAAAAATAATTTCTCTGTTACAGCGTATATGTAGCTTAGTTTACATACAGCAGTGGGAAAAGCTGTATTGAAAAAGGAAATGATGTGGCGCTGCTACCTATGAATAAACCTTAAACATGTAAAAAATAAACTCATAAATGCATGTAAATATCCACAATAAAACAAATAAAATGACTACACAAATAAAGTGATATTATAGTGCATGCGATAAATGCCAACTATATAAGTGAAAAAAGGAACAAACTGATAATGATGCCTAAATGCAGTGTATGTGCATAGAAAACAAACCACACAACACTCACACCAATCTGGACTGAATGTCCAATCTTTACGTGATCGTGAGTAATCCAATGATAGGACTACTACAGGTGCTCCAAATTTCTCAAAAAAATATACCCCACATAAAGTATCAAAACGCATGTACATGTAACATATATACAAAATGAACCAACCCACTAAATCAATATGTGAAAAAACACATCACATTTCGTGCAAATACTCAATAAAACAATGAAAAACACAAATCAATATATCTACATGCATATAGTGCAAAAAATATATCTCATGCCATGCAGAACATACACATATATAGCACACCCTAATATAAAAAAAAATGTCCAAGATGGGTGCAATAAACATAAAATATGAAATCTTGTGAACTTAAGTGATCTGTGCAGATGGTGACAAGAGGGCATCCACTAATGGAAAAAATGTACGCTCACCTCCCCGCGTCGACCCGTAAAGGGTCACAATGCTATTAGGATCTCTATCACTGGATCCTTCATGTCTAAAGCTCCTCCATAACCACGTCACTTTCTCCTGGATGGCATCCCTCTTTCAGACTGGTATATGTAATGGCAGACCTCTTTCCTGTAGTGTAGTGAGTATGGCCAGTAACTCTCATAGAATATGAAGCTCCAAATAGTGTAATACTGCTTTTATTAATAAATGTAGGTAACAGTAAGATATGCCCTCACATAATCCTCCGTCTTGTGAACAGCATAAACAGATATTTCCCTTCACAATGGGTGTAGCTGAATGGGTGCACAAAGATGGCGTCCAACCGGAAGTACGTCACCGCACACCTACGTGTTATGTCATGTGTGTCTCGTGACTTCCACTTGAAGCTGTATTGCTTCTCAAGGCTGAGTTTGTCAAATGTGCCCTCTCTGAACATACACAGCTTAGCTTCCAGCAGTGTAGAAGCCTTATCAGGATTCATGGACTCAGGGATTTGAATAAGTAATCTGCTTTATGATGGTCATTGTTGTATAGGTTAGACTCTCTTGGTCAATGTACTAACCAGCAATTATTAGCCGGGTGTGTCTTCAATCCCTAGTTACTGGCTGGCCATACATGATTCATTTTGTTGTTCAACCAGCAGGATAAATGCCTTAAAATAGTAAACATACATGATTAATTTTGTTGTTCAACCATTAAGAAGGTAAATGCCTTAAAATAGTCGACAACAAGCATTGCCTGTAGGATATTCACAGACAAACAAAGTGATAGTCCATGGCCCACCATCCCTCCCTGCAGAGAAGCAGGATTTCAGAAAAATAACCCATAATACAACCAAATGTGAAACATAAAAGTCACTCAGAATATACGGATATGCATACAGAGTAAAACAATTTGACCCATTGAAGATCATGAATGGCCAGGCACATATTGTCAGCTGGTACACCCAGCAAATATGGTCATACTCAACACATACAGTGACTAATACAGGGTTCAGATCATAACCTAATCAGAGATGGTATCAGAGGAAGCTGTCCATCCACCCCATACCTTGTCAAATTTGGTAAAGCCCCCCCCCCCCCATTTAGACAGGCAGCCTTATAAAATCGAACTGCATTATTCACCAAGGATTTCCACGCTGCTAGAGATGGTGCAGAAGATTTCTTCCATGTCAAAATAATTAACTTCCTAGCATAAAACAGTATAATAAGGAGTGTACAGATTGCTTTTGTGGTGGTCAGTGGACCCAGAAGACAGACTTCAATTGAAGATGGTACAGAGACAGAAGTAACTGAGGTGATGCAAGTCAACACTGCCTGCCAGAAGGGCTTAAAGTTATCGCACTCACAAAAAATATGCATGACGTCTGCTGCAGGTGCTGAAAATCTCCAGCATAGGGAAGACTGGTCCCTATATATCCTAGCAAGCCTAAAAATGTAAAATGTATCAGACGGCCTCTATTGGAGACCAGACAGCTGAAAAGGGTCTCCCAAACATCATCCCAATCATCCTGGTCTAAACCACGAGCTACAACATCCCAAGCTGATTTGCAAGGACTGAGCAATTTGGCTGTTTGCCAAGCATAAGTACATCAAATGTAACCCCTTCACACCTACGTGTAAAACAAATCCTAATGCCTAAGCACAATTTTGCAACTATGACATGTGTTAGTAAATCCATACATATCATCATAACTACTTTGTACATCCAGGTGAATTATACCTTGTTTTTTTTTCAGGACAAATTGGGCTTTCATTTGGTGGGGAATGGTAATGGATATCTCCTTATTTTGACTGCAGTAATGCCACAATTGTGTATCTTATCTGTTGTTTGTACCTGTAATACAGCCCAGAAACAATAGCACGCATTTTTTGATTTTTTTTTGTCCTACCTAAAACACCCTGACACTAACTGACACCAATTTCAAAAAAAAATCCTGCCCAAAATATACTGACCCTGACCTTTGACCCTTACTTGAACCAAACACTAACCCTGCCACTGATCTAGATCAAACTTTGATCTAGGTATCTTTTCTTTATTTTTTAATATTTCTTTATTTATTTTACACACTGATGTTTTTTTTTCTTTCTCTGAAAGGAAAGAGAGAGATACAATGTATCTCTCTAATCCATTCAGAGAGAGAGAGCACAGGGGCGGGCTTCACAATGACTGATCACTGTGATAGCCAAACAGAGGCTATCACAGCGATCAAGTGACCTCAAATTGGGAGTTCCAGGTCCTGATCATTAGTGTGAGACCCCGGTCTCTGTGCTGGGAGTCCGCTTTGCCGTGTGTTCCCAGCACAAAGGGAGGTACGAAAATATGCGGCCCCATGGCATAAAGCCCAGTGTAGTGAGGCCGAATATTTGTGTGTGGTCGGCGTCAAGGGGTTAATGTGATGCTGCAGCAGACTATACAAAGAAAAAGGTTAATATTGTTATGTATTTATGAAAAATAATTATATGTGTATTTAAATACAACAAGTGCATGTGTTTAAGTTTGTTTTTATATGAGCCACAAGTAATCATCTGTACAGCAATGTTTAAACTAGGTAAGGGAGGAACAACATCAGAAGTAAATTAGGTACTGCAAAAACAAGAAATAAACTAGCGCATTACCTCAATAATATTTTTATTAATGATAAAATACCTTTTTGTTAGTGTGAAGACCTTCCAAAAAAACTGACACATTTTGAGGGGTGAACCCCTCTTCATCGGAGCCAATTGATAGGCTCTGATGAAGAGGGGATCACCCTTCGAAACACATCAGCCTTTTTGGAAGGTCTTCACGCATTTAGGGTTCGTCCAGGAGACCAGATGTTCTCATGTCCTTTATGTTTGATGTGCTTTTTCAATTGTGCTGTTTGTGAGTATTCATCTACTCCTTTTATCATTAATAAAAATATTATTGAGGTAATGTGCTAGGCTGGTGCACTCTCTATTTCTTATCTTTGCAGTTTGTTTCTGGGTTTCCCTGGCCTGTTGAGAGGGTAGCAAAGCTGGTACTTACATTGAAAATACCGAACAGTGCTCACTGTCTACCTGTTGATGCACTTCTCTCAAGCACAAGGGATTATTCTTCCTTTGTAAATTAGATATAGCTGCACTGCACATGTGCAGATAGCCTGCATTCTGACAGGAGTGATTAAAGCATAAGTAATGACTTATTAGCTGGCTGCTGCTTCTTCATTTGACATTCAGCAGCCTGGGTGTGTGTTCTAGACCAAGCTGAACTGCTACTGCAACGGAAGTCCCGGGCCTGGCTCTGCTGTCTGGCAGAATCACCAGACTTCCTGAACAAAATTCCAGATACTTTGGAAGGTAGTTATCATATATGTACATCAACTATGTTTGGCTGAAGTTCAGTTTTAATGTGTTCGGGATTTCCATTTTTGTTTTTGCAATGTGCAATTAGCTGATAAATGTAGTGGCAGATTTTATTAGGGGGTGGTTCACACCAGTAATCACACAGCAACACACTGCACATTCCTGTGTGGTTCACATGCAGTTCAATTGAAGCCCACTCATTTTGAATGGACTGAATTGCAATGGATCACACCAAACATAGCGCATGCATTACTTTAAAAAACGCACTACAACCAGATCACTTCTGCACCATGTGATCTGGTGCAGGCAAACGCACTTTATTTGCAATCTGAATTTGGGGTTTTGTTACTTACCACTGGCACCAACTGCAGATTGCAGTGCATTTTGAACATGATGTAGAAAATGCGCACAGAACGTGGGTTTTCAGCACCACATTCTGGTGTGAACGGGCACAAAGGACATTACAATCTTTAAGCACAGTAAGATCTTTAACTCTTAGTTAGGGCAGGCAGTGTGCAAATTTAGTTTACAGCTGTTAATGAGATCCATCAGCACAGTACAAACAACGTATACAAAACTCCCTCCTTTTTTAACATTACATAGAAGGGGATAGCTAGGTAGGATTTTAAGCAAGTAAACATAAGCAGCAACTTTTAAATATATATCTTTTAAGTTATGCCATGTGAATGGGAATATATTTGAGAGTGTATTTGACTGCAAAAGTGTCAATATTTTTTGCAAACACAATGTACATAGCAACCAATCAACAAGTTTTATCAGTTTGTACCAGAGTATCCTGAGTAATGAGATCCAGATTAATAAAATTTTACTTTTGTTTGGTTGCTGTAGGCTACTGCATACCATAGCTCTTTTCACGGTGTTATTATTGCAATACTCCAAGGAAATATAAATAACACCCTTTAGGGCCCGTATCCATCAAATGTGCTCAGGACTGTATGCGCGAACACACACTGTCATTCAATTTGCTTAAATGACAAAATGCGAGTCAATACATCAAAATGCAGCATGCAAGACCTTCTTTTTTTCAACATACTGCTGTAAACAGACTCCACTGAATACAATGGATGTTCTCACAAGTCCATAAATTTTGGAGGAGCTATAAAATGCAGCAACACGCATGACAACATATCTGCAGGGAACAAGCCCATACTCCACTTATGTGTTCACTGCCAATAAAAAAAAAGAAAAAAAAAAAGAAAAAAAATATATATATGGTATATGGATATGCTACTAGTGTATTAAGTGAAATCTTTATAATACAATAGCATATTATTATTATTATACATTATTTATAAAGCTCCAACAGTTCGCTCAGCGCTGTACAATACAATGGGAGACAACACATGTGACAGTACAATAACAATACAATGCGATACACGAGGGGTTCGAGGGCCCTGCTCCGTGGAGCTTACAAGGAGGGAGGGGATAGTGGTATGGTAGGAAAAGCTGTGGGGGATGGAGTGGTAGGAAGAGTGGAAGGAGGTCAGCAATTAGAAGGGGGTGGGGTAGGCTTCCCTGAAGAGGTGGGTTTTCAGGGTGCGCCTAAAGGAGAGGAGAGTGGGTGATAGTCTGATGGATTGGGGTAGGGAGTTCCAAAGGATGGGTGACGCCCTGGAGAAGTCCTGGAGGCGGGCATGGGAGGAAGAGACCAGGGAACTGGAGAGAAGGAGGTCTTGTGAGGAGCGGAGAGTGCGTTTTGGGTGGTATTTGGATATTAGGTCGATGATGTACTTTGGGGCAGTATGGTGGACAGCTTTGTACGTCAGTGTTAGGATTCTGAATTTGATCCGTTGGGCAATCGGAAGCCAGTGGAGGGATTGGCAGAGGGGGGTGGCGGAAACGGAACGGTTGGTAAGGTGGATGAGTCTGGCTGCCGTATTCAGGATCGACTGAAGTGGGGATAGCCTGTGGCGAGGCAGGCCAGTGAGGAGGGAGTTGCAGTAATCGAGTCGTGATATGATGAGGGAGTGGATGAGCTGCTTAGTGGTTTCTGGGGTTAGGAACGTGCGGATTTTGGTGATGTTGCATTAGAAAAAAACATGCATAATTTTTTATTTTAATATAAACTACCTAACTGGTTTATTCAATACATATTGAGACTTCACACAGTAGTAGCTAACAGTGGCTGCATTAGTTTTCCTTTTTTAGGCTTTTTTCCTTTATTTGCACCTGAAAATTCTGCAAATAACAAACTTCCAATGCTAGGTTGGCTGCGCTCACTCACTACACTGTTTCTAAGGATCAATTTTGTAATCCTAAACTGCTATCCAGATTTGGACTGTAAACATTTTCATCTCAATTACATGAAGGGGTGGGGAGGAAGTGCAACTTACTGAAGATAGCTTGGAAGGAAGGAATATTGTGATTTTCATAGGGGAAAAAACTTTATTTTTACTTTTGTTTGGTCAAGCTAAGTTAACTCTAATGTTGGATTGACTATATCTACCTGGCTGCTGGGGATTGTATTAATGCCAGATACTACTGTCAGCTGTGATCTTCAGGCTCTGCTGCTCTGAGATCCACTTTAAGTTGACAAGGTGAACTTTTTACATGCAAAACTTTCTGATTTGTGCACAGCTGTGATGTTTATGGCTTCCTTAAAGTGATATTAAAGGCTTGTTTTTTTTTTAATAACAAACATGTCATACTCACCTGCTCTGTGCAATGGTCTTGGGTTCCTCACTAGTGCCCCAGGCCCCTCCCTCCTGCCAAGCGCCCCCATAGCAAGCAGTTTGGAATGGGGGCTCCCGAGCCACTGCTCTTTGTGTCCATTCACATCTGCAGCGTGGCTCAGCCCCACCCCCACTCTCTCCTCATTGGCTCACTGGCTATGATTGACATAGCGGGAGTCAATGGCTACCACTGCTGTAAAAGCCAATGAGAAGAGAGACACCGTGGAAAACCAAGGCTCTAGTGCACATCGCTGGATCGAGATGGGGCTCAGGTAAGTTTTAGGGGGATTCTGCACACAGAAGTTTTTTACCTTAATGAATGGAATGCATGAAGGTAAAAAACCTTGAGTCTTTACAACTAATTTAAAGCAAAAACTGTACCCAAAAGGGGATGTTACACTTGTCCTCCTCCCCACTCCTTAGCCACATTTGTATTATATTTTTTTTGGAGGTGGGGAGAACGGGTAGCTGGTTTTGACAGGTACCCATTCCCACCTCTGGTCAGAACACCATGGCGGATCTACTAGATGTTCTCCTCCTCCCCCTCCCTGCCCGCAACCTTCTGGGACACATCTCAGGTCCCAGAAGGTTGCACAGCCATTCACATAGCACAGTGTGGTTCACATATGTGCAGTGGGAAGCCAGCTGAGAAGCCTAAAGGAGTCAAAGCTGGCTGCCCACATGCCAGCGCTGTGGACTCGAAGACCGGAGAAGACCTGGGCCAGGTGAGGACACGCTGGATTCTTGGACAGGTGAGTGTCTGTTTATTAAAAGTAAGCAGCTACTGACTTTTAATTTTTGCAGAAATGGCTGATGCTCCTCTTTAAATATGCAAAATCTTTGTATATACAAACATTCACACAGACTGTATACTTTCTGTTATCAGGCTATTACTAATGCTTATGGTGGTAAAAGGCTGTGATCACTGACAGTTGCATAAAAACTGCCTTTTTAAAATATAATAGTCGCAAGGTCAGAGAGTGACAGTCCCTGTACTGAAGAATTTTTCAGGCAGACTAAGAATAAAAAAACAAAACAAAAATAAAATAAAGCTAAAGTCTTTGAACTGTAATTCAAAGACTTTAGCTTTCATTCCAGTAACAAAGGTAAAAAATATCTGGGCTATCTAAGGTTAATATCAGTTTCTGCATTCTTAACCAACCAGCTCTCCTGCTTACCTACTAGGGCAGCTTTACAGCAAATACAAATGTATCCTTTAGGAATGCTGCCCACTTACAGAGGGAATTGTCATGATAAGTTCAAGAAAGATAAAAAGCCCACGATGTGTGAGCAACATCTTTCCTTGGAGATCACAAGCACAAATAAATATTTTGTATTGCCAAGTCAAATATTTGAACTTTAAAAGTCTCTTCACAAAAGCATGCCCTTATACAAAGATTTCTGTTAGGGGGCATTAAGTCTTCGTACAAGTCATACATTCCTTCTGGCTACTGTTCTTTTCAATTGTAAAAGTATTTTTTTTATGTCTCAAAGCAACAACTTGCTACATGGTAGGTTGCCGATGCTCGCTGTTTTCTTTTTTTTCTTTTTTTTTTTCATGAATCGGGTGTAAACTCTACAGGCACTTCAGCTCATGTAAGAAGTCCTCATAAATCTTACATGGTGCACCACATTTCTTAAGCCTGAGAATAACTTCAATAAAGAGCAGCAGAAATCAAAGTAGAAGCTGCAGAAGGGGTACAAGGGAGCATCTATATCTGAGCAGCATTCAGTCACCAGCAGACTTCTGCAGCAATATGTCAAAGCACATGCAATAGAATACATTTGTTTGCATTCTTCAAAAGGAACGCAGCCATGTAGGACAGGGCATAGAGAATCCACACTCTTGTAACTGTTGACAAGGAGTTTCACTGCCATCGTGTAGCAGTGAAGCCTCTGAAGCTGGGGTAGATTACGGATCTTTTATATATTTACACGACGGGTTCCCATTTATCACCTGGTACTCAGTTTACGGTAGGTTCTCTGCCTAACTTTATTTTCAGATGTGCTCTAAGAGTTACTTAGGTCATGTGAAAATGACACTGCTTAATGTCCTTTTTGAAAATTGACAGGATTTAAGTCTCAAGGGTGACCTCCAGTGTGCAGATCATTTATATGAATACAGCAGGAATCCTATATAGATGAACCACTATCCTAAAATACAGAAAAATTTAGTTTTAGCATAAATGTGCAAATATTACAACAATTGTGCTGAATTTAAATGATATATGCACCAAACCTGGATATTTTTAATGGCACATTTAAACCTGCTAGCATAATTCTAGTTTTTGTTTTCTAGCTTTTTTTTAGCACCTGACATGAAACTACCCATTAGCTTTAAATGGCGTCACAGTTTGTACATAAAAAAAAAAAAAGACAATTACTCATATATTGTCTTGGCAGCTAACAATTATTCATCAAGAGCCTTTCAAACACTGAATTTTTCCAGACTGGCAGATTAAAGAACATAAAAGAAACTTTTGTTTTAGTGGAAAGCCAATGCTGGAGCAAAATTTAGAAGAATAAGAATTAAGTTATTGAATTGTGCTTGTGTGAAGATTCAACTTGTCCTCGAATACACAGGTTAACATTCCAGAATATTAAGTCAGTCGTCTTAGACTTGCCAAATGACAGAATGACTGCTAATTGTAAAACACACTATTGTAGACACAAATGTGTAGACAAAGTGCTGCAGAGAAAAGCACTATATTAATAAATGTAACTATTACTCTCGCTATACAAAATAGGGGCTATTTATTGATTATGAAAGGAATAGTGCCGAAAGTAAAGCTAAACAGCTAGGAACTGGGTATATTCAGTATCCTCAATTGCTTTGCCAATTTAAGAAAGTTCAAATGCAAAGTGAATAAAAAAAAAAAATAACCTCTTCATGACTGAGCCTATTTGAAACTTCCATAGCTACAGAGTACAAAAAGCTCACTGTTTTAAGATGGCAGATTAATCTGACTTTTTGTAGTATACTTTAAAACAGCATTTATTTAGGAAAATTTCCTCTACAAAAGTTTGCAGTCATTGGAGTCTATTTATAAAAAGTTTAATTCGCTACTTGACTAGTAGAACTGCATATGCATTCCTATGTGAATTAACAAGCATTCGCATTTGTTTTAGGGATATTTTGCATAGTGTGTAGAATTGTGGCTGAAGTTGCGAATTGAGAAAAGTACATGTTCTTTGGTTCTACACAAACATTGTATTTATGTTAACATTGGTTCATCTGTGAATGGAAAAGTATTATGTAAAATTTCTTTGATGGTCAGTGGTGCATTGAATGATTAGTCCATTCTGTGAAATGTGGTCAAAATTTTGCATGACAAATCTTAAGAGCCCATTATTTTCATCAGTTGTGCAAATGGTCTTTGATTATATATAGTGTTATTACTGTTTCTGTCATACAATGCTTACATTTCTTTGAATCCTGTTTGATAAAGTCATGTGTTTCAGCGAATTGTATTAGGATAGTTTTTCTACTGATCGAACGTTCTTATGTTATTTTCCTTTAGAATCAAATGTTTTCAGAATATGTAGGGGTCATTACTGCTTTCACTCACCCTAGACATTCAGGCAATAACTTGTATAACAGTTAACACATTATAGTTTCAAATTGATAACACTGGAAGAAACAGGATTCACCATATGAATATTACATTAGCCTTGAAAATCAAATCCCAACATCAGAAATAATATTTTACACATTTTAAAAACACTCGCAATGGTATTATTTTCAGCTTTTGTGCAAAACTGACAAATTCACACTTTTTTTTTCAATAAACAGACCTATTATGTTTTCTCAAATCTAAACATATTCTACTGTCTGTCCCAATTACAAAGATACTAAATATGTGTATGTTATTTATGTTTTATGTTTTCCACTAGGTTTCAAATTAGCATGCACATTTCACCCTGAAAAGAATATTTACATTTAAAACACTTTAGTACACATGAAAATGCTCTATGCTGTGAAAACACCAGCAACTCTATGCAACATACTCCTCATACCATAGTGAGCACCAAATTAATTATGAATTATTTACATTTTTACATAATTCCAAAAATAATTACCAACTATATTTTTTACACACTGTATGTTTATCTGCTTGCCAACTGCAGCACTTACATGTGTGGTGGCAAGGTGGGTCTCCTGCGCTGTATCGCATGCTTAGTATGTGATCTAGCTCTTCTGGGTAGGGGACGCATGTGCCCACCACCCCGGCTGTGCTGTGATTAGGCACAGCACAAGCCGATCAGCGGGTCCTGTCCAATTATTGACGTTGGGGACCCAGTGACTGCCGAAGAGTCTGACAGGACACAGCTCTGTGTATATAAACAATACAGAGCTCTGCCCCGTCAGTGGGGATATGCCAATTTTTGTTTCCCTGCAAAGCAGGGAATAAAAACCGGCTCATCCCCTAGTAAAGTACACACATAAAACACTGTTAGGCATACACTTAACCCTTTGATCGCCCCTAGATGTTAACCCCCTTCCCAACCAGTGTCAAAAGTACAGTCAGTGTATATTATTAGCACTGATCACCGTTTTGTGTCCCTGGTTCCCACAAAGTGTCAGTTAGTGTCAGATTGACCTCTGTACTATTACAGCCCCACTATAAGTCACTGATTGCCTTACTATAAAAAAAAATAAATACAAATTCCAGCATATATTCCATAGTTTGTAGATGCTATAACTTTCACGCAAACAAATCAATATACACTTATTTGGATTTTTTTTCCAAAAATATATAGTAGAATACATTTTGATGTATATTTATGAAGAAATTTGATTTTTTCATTTTTTTTTTACTGGATATGTTTTATAGCAGAATTGTAGGTATTTTTTCATTTATAGTACAAAAATAAAAACCCCAGTGGTGATCAAATACCACCAAAAGAATGCTCTATTTGTGGTGGTTGGGGGGGGGGGGGGGAATTATAGAAATTTAATTTGAGTACAGTGTTCAAAAAAATGACCTGGTCAGAAAGGGGGTAAAATCTTCCGGAGGGTATCTATTTGCTTTATTTTAATCAGCCCACTGGCAGCCAAATATAATGCTCCAAGTATGGCCAGCTTAAAAGAAGAAGTCAAAGCTGTGCGCAAACTGTCAGCGCTATATAAATCCTGTCTAATAATAATAATAAAAAAATGAGAGTCAGGTTCTTTTTGGCTGGATCAGGAGATAATCTAATGTCTATAAGTCCCCAGCAGACAACACCAGACAAGGGTTTTAAACAGTTTGCCAGGCCTTTCATTAGTAGCAGCAATGAAATATTGTGGAACACCATGCCTGCCCCCCCCCCCATCAGTTGGTGCTAGAGGATTATGCAGTAACCTCTTCTTTCTCTCTCCATAGCCTAAAAGAAACTGTGACACCATGCATCTCTTCATGTTTAGAGAAGCACTGGCTGACACAGATTTGGGTGGTATTTTGGGATGTAGAATACAACTAAAGCCAGCCATAGACAGAGCGATTTACTTTCCCGCAACCCTGGAATGCAGGAAAGAAAATCGCTTGATTCCCCCATCAACACAGTGTTGAAGGGGGAATACCTCCCGCAAAGACATTGTGTTCACATAATAATCAATAATTGCATGCAAAATACAACAGGCTGGTTGTACCCAAGTTAATAAACCGATCAAATTGGGTACATTCAGCCTGCCCATACATGGTTCGAATCTTGGCTGGTCCCTGTTGAACTGGCCAAGATTTGAACCATCTATGGCCAGCTTAAAGTGTTACTAAACCCACAACAGTAAAATCAGTCTGTAAATGCTGTAAAGCATGCTTGATATACTCACTGTGGAACCTAAGGGGTTGATCCTCTGCATTGTGTAAAAATGCTGTTTGATCCTGACTTATCTGATCCTCCCCTTTTTTCCAGTGCCCCCCTCTTATCTCTTAATAAGACATATCATGTAGAGACACTCTGAAAATGCTCAGTTTGGTGTGTACTGCTAGAGGGTTTTTTTTTTATTGGGAGAGTGCATGTGATCAGCACAGGGCCAATGCAGCACTGTCCAGACAGAGGTCAGGGGTTCTGCATCCTGCTTGAGCAGAAAGAAAACTCCTCCTACAAGCTTTAACCAGTGATCTCCTGAACACTGACAGAAGTCACAAGAATACTCTAACTACTGATGAGAAAAGGTATGTAGCAGTTTATATTTACTAAAATAATAGCATTTCCATGTTCTGTGTAGTGTGGGAGACCAGATAGAGTGAAGGCAGGGTCCTGGGTTTAGTAACACTTTAAGTGATACACCGGTCTTTCCTCCTTTGCTGTCTGTAACAGAAACAGCAGAGAGAGGCTGAAATGGACAAAAAAACAGTGTATTTGCTGTAAGCAAACTGTTTGTTCCCATAACCTTTCCAGCAAATCAGAGCACTCTGTCACCAGAAGCTGCTCTGAGTACCTCCCAGAACTATCTCTGAGTTCAAAGCTATTAGTAACAGCCCAATCCCATGGAAAAGTTAATCTATAGGTCTATGGCCATTTGGAAATACCTCTGAAAATAGGCTGTCACGTTACAGTGATCATTAAGGGGTAAAACAAACATTATGTAATTTAACCACATGTATATATTTACACTCATACTGATTTTCAATCATATTTTCCTGTGAACACATTTTTGTAAGACAGCCATCTAAATTTAGTAGTTTTTTTTTCATTTACATAAACAGGGCTCTCTGTCAGTAGTTAAATGATAAAAAATATGCATATGTTTTCATGGGGATTTTTACAGGAAAACAAGCAGAAAGTGGAAAATGCTAATTTTTGTTCAAATACCAGGCTAACTTTTACAAAACCACAGCTTCTAAAATAAAATAAACCACAATATATGCTCTTTTCACAAAGCAAATAAACATATAATTCTCTGTTTTCACTAAACCAGTTCCCAGTGCTTGCCTGATGCTCATCTTTAGAGGCGTTCTAATGCAAATGATCAAGTGATAGAACAGAAGACAGGTTACAGACCTACCAACAACCATTTAGAATTTTCAGGGATGCTTGTGGACAGCATATGAAATGGGATTTAGGAGATTATGACCTGTTTGTTACATTACCACTGAATTGTTAGGAAAACAACAAAAAGTGAAATGTTGCACATTGAATTAGGGAACATTGTTTTCGATCTCTAAAACTATCCCTACATGGCTAGATTTTTCTCATTCAGCCTGCAGGCTGCATGGGCAGCTGCTTCAATGCCTGAACAGTGGATGCATTTGAATGGATGTAGTCATGGTATGGCTGACAATTTTCCACCTGGCTCCTTCAAGATGTGTATAGCCAGTTTTAGGGTATTATTTGTAAGAAAGTAGGGTTCATTTATTTAGTCTGTAGTTTTTATTATTTTTTTCTGTTTACTCACATGCAATTATTTTTTCTGCTTACATGCGTACAGCTCTCTCTAATATGCCAATTGTCAGAAATAGGGCTGGACTGGAAATATAGGTATGTCAAACTATAGAAATGACATTACCTAGTCACGTGCATAACTATGATGAGTACTGATCAACCCTACATGCCAGGCAACACTACTCTGCAGAAGGCATGAAGTATGTGGGTATGTGTGTTTGGATACATGTGTTAGGATATTCAGCAAAAGCAGGTAAGACCAAATTTGTGCAGATGCACAAGGGAGACTGGACCCAATTCAAGTGCAATTGATAAGATGTTATTATTGACACAGCAAGTGACAAAACCATCAAACAGTATACAAGCAGCAGTGAACACATATGACAAGTGAAGCCCAGTGAAAACAACCTAACAAAGTAACTATGATACACTATATACAAAGTAAGGGGAGAGATCAAGTAAGAATAAGTCCGGAAGGAGTTGTAAGGAATAGTGGGTAAGATGGGTCAGGATGAGTTGTCAGAGGCAGCGGAATTGGGGAACAGGTTCAAGGCAGCAAGGGTCATGGTATCAGGTACCGAAACAAGATCACTGGTTAACAGCAGCAGGATAAGAATGTTTGGCTCACAGGGCAAAATGCGGTACTGTGGAAACCTAGAGGTGGGGCTAAATACCCTCCCAGCAGCCAACATCAGGTGGCGACTGATTGTCAGGTAATGCTGGCTACTGAGAGACATCCACTGGTACTACACCCTTCAGGGTCAGGAACTCTGGTGCCACCAGCAAGGTGATCCAGTTCCTGACAACGTGCTTGTTTTTCAGCCTAATGGCACAAGATGTATAGTCTCATCAACTTTTGTCTACCTCTATTTTCTGAAGTTGACTGTATTTATACACCCACATTATTACACTATATATATCACAGTATATATATATGCTAAAATACCTGTCAAGCTGGACACTTAAGCAGTCTTTTGGTAAAAGTGATTGTTGGTCATGTACACAAATGATCACTATATTTGTTCTGTTAATGTGTTTAACTGTAAAATGTGAAAAGGAAGTGTAGCATGAATAATAACAATATTAAATTTATGAGACATTAAATATTGCTTTCATTCTCAAAATACACTGACCATTTTCAGAAAACATGCACACTTTCCATAAATATGTCATGGTATGCCGACATAACGTAGTCTATGCCAAATTCTATGGTACATATTAAGATCCACTACTTCCATTTCTATGTAACTCCACTTTAGCAAACTCTGCAAGTTATTTAACAAAAGATGTGTGCCCCCTCACTCTGATACCAGGAGAGCATTTTAATTCACTTGCTAAAATAATTTCACTGAATATAGAAACATAGGAAGCAATATCCCAGCTATCAGTTTTCATACAGCCAGGCTGGACCTTTTCCATTACTGCTGCCCTACATTCATTGCTCTTTCATTGCATCTGTCAGCATTTCCTGACAGCACATTATGGAGCACATGGCTACAAAGTCACTATCAATCAGCCTACGACCATGCAGATAGAAGTAACAGACTATTGATAATGGATCCTAAATCAGATCATCATAGCTCAAGCCCAGAACTCTTAAAAGGTAGCAGCCCGCTGGGAATCTGAACTGTGCTTTATCTGTGCCATCTGTGAGAAAAATTACCTCGGTAATTCCTCCCTCCACCTTGCATTGTGAGAACGCCGAGGCATGTGACCACAACAAGTCAAAAATACAACACTTCACCTGAGCTGTGAATGAAACAGATTTTTTTTTCTATTCATGCCATGTGCTGCTCACACTGAAACAGATAACATCTGTCAAAAAAGGTTTAAAGAACCATTTCAAAAAGAACTGCAATTGTATGCATCTAATAAAATACTTTATTCAATCTGATTCCCAAAAAAACAACTACTGTTACAATGATTTCAACCTGTCACTAATACAAATCTGACATCAATTATGTCTTATCTTATTCAAACTGAATTTTGCTTTTTTTCTCTTATTATAATAAAGTGTTTCAAGCAATGTGCTATTTGGCCATTAGAATAAAAAAAATCATAGCCATAGATAGATAAACAAATACCATCATGAATGGCATTATCACAATTAAGTCAAGTAAGTAAAAGACTGTTTTCAAATACATTGAGCAGAAAAAAAAAGACTGTGTTTTGTGTTACATCATTGTTAACATTTCACTGACCAACATATGTGTTTTTTTTTTTTTACTTAAAAACAAAATCAATCTATCAATCTACAACCTTCTTCCAAAAGTGCAAAGTCCTTCCATTAAGGCCGTGCTTTTATTTTGAACAATTGAGTGCAAACATGTCTTGACAACATCTTTGCGCATTACAGAAAGACATGTGCATTTCTTAAATAAACTTTTGGAGCGAAAAATACTCCTTGAAGCCTCCAAGCAGAAAAAAAAAGTTTGTATTGCACAACACGTGATGCCATTTGTAGCATGGGGACAATGTTTTGGAAACCAAAAAAAAACTTCTAGTAAACCATCTTAAACCTCAATGAAATTAAACAAGAACCAAAACGCACATTTTGCTAAAAGACAGGAAAAATTAAGGTGATAAACAGAAAGAAAGAGCCTGACTTCGCGTTTAGTATTCCTCACTTATCACCATAATTGCCGCATGTCTGTCATCACTAGGCAAAGAAAAAAGTGTCTTTCTCAGCTGCTCCTCTGCTTGTTTTGTTCCCGTATTCTTGTAAAGTGGGAGAAAATATGTGTCATTTAATGAATAGTGCTATTCTTTGTCTGACAGCTTCATATCTGTTAGGTGTAGGAGGCCCTAGTACTTTCCTTTTCTGATAATGTTTTTGACAGTGTGCTAAATTCCTCCCCCAAAAGGCCGGCATAGACATTCTGCTAAAAGGGGCTTCATCTTTCCTGAATGGATGCCCTCTTTTAACCCCCTTCAGCTTCTCTTCTTCCATTAATTGAGCTGATCAGATTGAGCATATGAATTTGCCTTTGATGTATTCGTGTGTTTAGTCGACGTTGCTGTCTCTCTCATTGGCAGCGGACGAAGCTCTCAGACAAATAGGACTGTTGCCATAGTAACAGGCTATAGCAAGGGATCGCTTGAAAAATATTTTTATTTCAAAATTCCAACTGGAAAATTCTCACTGGATATGATGCTGGGTTTTCGAGATGTCATAGCTAATGATGAATGCAATTAGGAATCTCACTTGTGTTTTAAATAATAGATTAGGCTAATTTCTTAGACCTTTTTTTGATGGCGTACAAATATGAAAAAAAATGTTTTGTTTTAATTTGTATCCACGAGTAAGAATGTATTAATCACCTTTGTTCTTTTCAGTTATTGGAATAGCTATAGCTAGGCTATTCAATCTTCTTTAGTGTTTAAAACCATAGGCCTAAAGGTAATCATATTTCTATACTTAAAGCCGTTCTGCTGTTTGGTAATTCCCTTTAAAAAGCAGGTGTAGAAATTGCTGTCTAAGTGCCAGTAGCTATAGTAGTGAGTGAATCTCCCAGGATAAAAAAATGCCCAAAGCAATTTTTAATTACTGTGCTTGAAAAGTGGCTTGATGCTGAACATAAGTTTTTGAGGCTCTGGTATCTACTTGTGTAGAAAAGTGTTTGACAAATCACATTAATCCTTTCTGTGCCAGAAATGTGATCCTGGTCTGGCAGCTATAAAATATTATACATTTCTAATAACAGTATGACCTGCTTGTATTCATAATATACAACTGGTAATGTTATTGCTTTTATTTGGGGAGTACCATTATCTTTATTTATATTTGGAAGTTGTTTCCCCATTTTGTAAGATTATGTGGCAGCCAATGACCACTGCATGTGGCTTTTTCTTTAAAAAATTTTTTTCACATGACCTTTTCCATTTTCTGCATCTTTCATCTTGTTGTTATTAATGAGACATATGAAAAACCTCTGGGTGTTTTTTTATTGCAACAATTCAACCAGCACTGGGAACTGGTTTAGTGAAAACAGAGAATTATATGTTTATTTGCTTTGTGAAAAGAGCATATATTGTGGTTTATTTTATTTTAGAAGCTGTGGTTTTGTAAAAGTTAGCCTGGTATTTGAACAAGTTGATCACATTATCCAAACCAAACTTAAAAATATCATGTCTGAAATCTCAGATACTAACAGATCATATTTTGGATATGCGCTATGGTTGAATGCATAGTTCCTAAAACAGACAGTCAGGATAACTTAAACCGCTACAGTCAGTAGGCTATCTCCAAAGCACACACACACAATGTAAATGTTTAAATAATAATTTGATTCATTTAAAAAGGGGTTTCATAATAGCAAATATTTCATATTTAGCTTTATTTTTTATATGGTCCTGAAAATGCTCTGTGTTGTAATATTTATACTGTATGTTATGAGGGTTATTCCTATTATAACCTTAACATATATATATATATATATATATATATATATATGCACTTAGTACTTGCATAACTCTGTGACATCCATTATTTCTTATTGCTATATTTATTGTCTCCTGACTGCCCACTACTCCCCATAAACAGAAAACCAGAGTATGTTTGTCACCCCTGTCTTTTAATGTATTATAGTCCTTTTATTTGTGACATTATTACAATAAAGAACATTAACAATACCCTTTGTGAAATTCCTGTTCTTTGTGTCTTGGACAAAGAAAAACAAAAAAACTAAAAAGTGGAAGTTTTCTTTACCCATGGAATATCCATTAGAAAGGTTCTTATGTCCTCACTGAAACACTTAAACTGGTTATCACCATTCTAATGACTTTGTTTTGCCTTCCTCTACACACAATATAAGGAACACAAGATCACAACAATTACAACATATATTTGCATCTTGGAGAAAATAAATAAATAAATAAATAAAAGTGGAAGCCTTCTTTACCCAGGGAATATCCTTTAGGAAGTATCCAATGTCCACCCTGAAACACCTAAACTAGATATTATGATTCTAATGACTTTCATTTGCCTTCCTCTACACACAATTTATGAAAGAACTCTAGATATACCCAAAACCGCAACATACAGTACATTTCCATGATTATGCTGTAAATCTACCAATGCTGTTGTAGTAAAAACATGGTGTACCTTTTGAGATCAGCTCATATATACTACATGCGAATAGGCTCCCCTCTTAGACCTGAGTACCATAATTATTCATTTTTGGTATACGATATATGGCTTCTCTATGGAAGAAATGAATTTATGATTGTTCCAGAAAACCAGTTATCTCTAGTAAGTAGTCTTTTCTGAGTACTGTTGCAGATCACATAACATATGCACATCACCATCTAATAACTGAAGGGCAGGTTTTGATCATTAGGGAACCTAGGCTTGCAGTGTGTGTCCATTTTTCTAAATCTCAAAGACTGAGTCACAACCTGTAAGTGTATTTACACAAAGAGCTTCATTTATTCTTTCATAAGGCATTTCCATCTTTTGAATCATCATATTACTATGTATCACATACAGCAAATTAGGTAGAACATTGTTTGGTTGGTTTGAAACCAACAAAAATTATAAGACAACATTTGCCAACATATCTTGAATTGTTCAGTGGTCCTTCAATGTAAGCATTTTATATGAAATGCTTTAAAACATAGCCTAACTTTCTCCCTAATAACATTTGTAGCTCTTATTTTCTTTTAAGAACTTGCATTTAATTTTTCATTTATTCTCACTTTATAGGCTTACTTTGTTGAAATGCTTGCTGGCATCTTGTTAAGCTGACTAAGAGCAGTGGATGCCTAAAAGCCTGAACCCCAAAAAGATATACAAGGAAGAGTCAAGATGAGATTAGGGAGCAGATGGCATCCTTATTCAGTTGGGCTTAGTACACTGTTCAAAAAAATTTGCATTAATTAAATTCCTGGGATATTGATCTGGTCAGTTAAGTAGCAGAGGGCGTTGTTAATCAGTTTTAGCTGTTTTGGTGTTAATTAAATTAACAACAGGTGCACTAGATGGACAACAATGAGATGACCCCCAAAACAGGAATGGTTTTACAGGTGGAGGCCACTGACATTTTTTCCCTACTCATCTTTTATGACTGCTTTTCACTAGTTTTGCATTTGGCTAGGGTCAGTGCCACAACTGGTAGCATGAGGCGATACCTGGACCCTACAGACATTGCACAGGCAGTCCAACTTCTCCAGGATGACACATCAATACATGAAAGGGAAAGGGAACTTGGAATATCATTTAATGAGCAACAAAAAAAGAAAATATTTACATTAACACACAGGGCTATAGATATAAATGTGGTGGAAATTAATAACAAATGCCTAACCAGGTGGTATAATACGCCTAGTAGGGCACACATGCAATACGTTGAGAAATTAAATCACCTATGTCTTGGAGGGGCTGTGGGATTAAGGGGACAATGTCACATATATGGTGCGAATGCCTCAAGATACAGGTATATTGGGAGGATATAATTCACTTAATACAAGAGATTCTGGGGACTATTATCTTGAAAGATCCAGGCATTTGCTTATTTCATATAACTGAGGTTACCGTAGATAAATATAAAAATATTGATGATATTCCTCCTAATAAATGCAGCAAAGGGATTGATACCAAAATACTGTCAGGAGCAGGAGGTACCAAAAATAAAAGATTAGATAAAAAAGGTAAATTACATTTATAGGATGGAGGAACTGTATCATATTGAAGAAGACAGATTGGTGAGATTTAGAAAAAGATGGGAAAAGTGGGATGAGTTTAAAAGATCAAATAAACATGATGAATTGGTAGGATTAGAGAATGATGAAAAGACAGGTCATGTATAAAAAGAAGAGAAAGAAAAGAAGGTAAAATGAAAGGGGAAGAAAAGGGAGGAAAAAAAAGAGAAAAGAGAAAAAAATGGAAACTGGGAGGTAGGAAGAGAAGGAGATCCTGAGATTAATAGAGGAAGGGAAGGAACTGGGAAACATAGGGGTAAAAATTGGGTGGGAGTGTATGATTAGGATTGGGCAGGGTGATTTTGGGTGCAATGAGAAAAGGGAAAAGGTTTTCTTTGTTTGTTTTGATGAATGAGGTGTTGATTGAATTTTGTAATACTGAGATATTAAAACTAATAAAAGTGTTTATAAAAGAAAAATTAAATCAATATGTGCCATTTCCAGAAGGTTTGCTGTGTCTCCCAGCACAGTCTCAAGAGCATGGAGGAGATTCCAGGAGTCAGGTAGTTACTCTAGGAGAGCTTGACAGGGCCATAGAAAGTCCTTAACCCATCAGCAGAACAAGTATTTGCTCCTTTGTGCGAGGAGGAACAGGATGAGCACTGCCGGAACCCTACAAAATGACCTCCATCAGGCCACTGGTGTGAAAGTCTCTGATCAAACAATCAGAAACAAACTTCATGAGGGTGGCCTGAGGGCCCGACTTCCTCTAGTGGGCTCTGGGCTTACTGCCCACCACTATAGAGCTCGACAGGCATTTGCCAGTGAACATCAGAATTGGCAGGTCCGCCACTGGCGCCCTGTGCTTTTCACAGATGAGAGCAGGTTCACCCTGAGCATGTGACAAACGTGAAAGGGTCTGGAGAAGCCATGGAGAACATTATGCTGCTTGTAACATCATTCAGCATGACCATTTTGGTGGTGGGTCAGTGATGGTCTGGGGAGGCATATCCATGGAGGGACGCACACACCTCTACAGGCTAGGCAATGGCACCCTGACTGCTATTAGGTATCAGGATAAAATCCTTGGACCCATTGTCAGACCCTACATTGGTGCAGTGGTTCCTGGGCTCCTCCTGGTGAACGACAATGCCTGGCCTCATGTGGCGAGAGTATGCAGGCAGTTCCTGGGGGGATGAAGGAATTTATACCATTGAATGGCCCCTATGCTCGCCTTACCTAAATCCAATAGAACACCTCTGGGATATCATGTTTCGGTCCACTGACGCCGCCAGGTTGCACCTCAGACTGTCCAGGAGCTCAGTGATGCCCTGGTCCAGATCTGGGAGGAAATACCCCAGGACACCATCCGTCGTGTCATTAGGAGCATGCCCTGACATTAGGCATGCATACAAGCACGTGGGGTCATACAAATTACTGCTGAATCAGTTTTTCACTTTGATTTTCGGGGCATCTTTGAATTCAGTCCTCTGCAGGTTGATAATTTTCATCTCCATCAAACAATGGGGCATCGTTACGTTCCTAACATATTACCCAATCCATATCAATATAGATATCCAGCATGATATTTTTCCCCATTGAGATTTGATGTGTCTTCAAAGTGTTCCTTTAATTTTTTTGAGCAATGTATATAATCCACAATATTTGAGAAAAGTCTGTATTACCTTCCTACTATTACCCAAACATTTCTACTTTCTACCAAACCCAACATTTCATATTCCTGATATGTGCCTGCTGTATCGTGTACTTGTATGAAAAAGTATCCTGTTCTCTCTGTATTGCTTCCTTTGTGTGAAATCCCTGATTTTCTTGCAAGTCCCTCTGCTTACCTATTAAAAACTGACTACACTAAGCAGGAAAACACACCATGGCCAGTTCTCTAGCTGTGCTGGGAAAACTAAGTATACTCTCCTCCAATCATCAGACTTTTGTTCACACGCTCCCTCTGCACAGTCATTCACTGGGAAGTTCATTGTTTTGTTTCTACTCCCCCGGCTCTTTGTTCTCAGCTGCATAAGGAATTTAGAGGGTATGTGATCACTTATAAAACAGGGAAAGAAGGTATTTATCATTTTTTTCTCGTATCCACACAAATGTTTTGCCTTTCACTTCTATTATACTGAATGGGTTGTATTACAAGGTGAGGGTTTACATATACTTAAAGCTCCACCCAAAGGGGGAAGTTCCGCTTTAAAGCTTTGTCCCCCACTCCCCATTAAGGGTTGGCACCTTTGGGGAGCAGGTACCCGATTCTGACAGGTACCCACTCCCACTTCTGCTGCGTTTGCCTAGGCAATCCTAATCGGAAGTTGTCCTCCCCACACCCTGCAGTCCTCTGGGACATGTGACAAGTGGGACCATTCACAATGCACAGCGTTGCTCGTGCATGCACAGTGGGCATCCAGCTGTGAAGCCACAAGATGTCACAGCTGGGTGGCACACTTAAGATGCCAGCGCCAGGGACAAAAGATGGCTAGTGAACTTAGCTGCAGTGAGGACACCGCTGGATCCTAGAACAGGTGAGAGGCTGTTTTTTAAATGTCAGGAATTACAATTTTTGTAGCTGCTGACTTTTATTTTTTCAACAGAGACTGGAGCTCTGCTTTAAGTTATGTAATAGATGTCTTTAGTAAACAGAAGTCCAACTCATACCAAGTTGATGTAAAAAAATTACAAAAGTGTTCTCAACCTGAAAGAAAGTATGAGTGGAGATCGCATTTCCTGTCAGAAGTGGAGCTTCATTCTGCAGCCAGACTCCCTTGAATTTTCTTGACGCTAACCTCGGGCAGTGAAGGGGGAGTCTTAATCCTCAGATTTGGCAGTCTCAGGATGGACCCCTATATCCACAAGAGGGAATTGCAACCCAGGGAAAGACACCAGTTTAATCCTTTTAAAGGGGTACTCTGGCGGACGTGGATCACCTTTAAACCCATACGGATCCTGTCTGACGGCCAACCACCTCCTAGAGGGAAGACTACTAGTTCCTGTTCCCTTTCTGATGACAACTGGATTATTGACAAAAAGGCGCAATTTATATGCGCATCCGGGGAGTGCGCATTATCTACTATATCACAGCACGGTCACCGGTCCATACTAATACAGGAGCACAAGAGTCACCTTATGAACAATTTATTGGATTTTTTTTATTTTATTTTATATGAATTATTTAGCTGTTTATTTTATATTCTATTCATTGAGTTCTTAGCACTGCACCTTTGTTTACTACTGAAAGAAAGTATGGTTTACATATATGTGAATTAAGACATAAAGAAACACATCTAGCATGACAATTAAACCACTCATGCCCCAAAAGACTAATTTATTTCTGTCAGATTACATGTTATATAATCAGTAGATATTTCTGATCTTAAAGCAGAAGTCTAGTTTAAAAAAAACATAACCCTGGACTCCGAAAGCTGTCCCCCACAGTAACTTCTTTCAACTACTTGATGTCACCAGTCTTCCAGGATGAATGAGGGCCACCGTCGTTCAACTCACTTCCTGTGAACCCAGGCTGTCAGAGACATGCTCCATGTGAAAGATCATCAAACCAGCTTGTGCTCACTGTACAGACCACTCACCGCCACCACCACTGGAGGAACAAAGGCAAGGACTTCACCAGACCAGCCATGAAACCCTTAAAAAAAGGTATGTACCTTATTTGTTTACGTGCAGAGGACGGGGGTGGTCTACTAAACAGGAGATCTGCTTTAAAGCTCACAAATTAAAAAAGAAAACACGCTTGCTTGAGCTGCCCACTGAACAACCACAGAAAAGACAGCATGACAACTTGTATCCTGCAGTAAATTGGTCCTTTATCTAATGCAACTAGCAAGAAATTCAAGCAAGGATTGAATAAATCTGTATGTAGAGTTAATAAATAACCTTCTTAATTTTTTTTATGTAATTAACAGTTATAGCTAAAAAGAACAAGGTCACATGTTAACAACTACTGGAAATTACCTTAATCTAAAACACTGATTTTTACTGTAATAGAATACACAGGTGTATAAATAATTATATGTAGCATGAACTGTATCCTGATTTTGCTGTATTTCCAAAGAACTGAAAAGTAAAGTGGAGCTGTGAACTCTGCTGTACCATAAAACACATACATTACTGTTTCTCTAAAAGACAAGGCAAAATCCACCTGCAGGCTACCAATCTGTTGGAAGAAACCAACTGCCTTATCAAATACACATATGTTAACAGAAATTCAATCCTTGTTTAGGAATTTTATTGAAACATTACTGTTCATATGTCTTATTTAAGACTTTTTCTTAAATCATACCATGCTACCTAAAACCACCACAATTTCAGGAAAAGGTTTAGTTTTCTGTTTTCTGGCCAATCTAGTTATCATGCTGGAAGCAGAAGGTTTTAGGCAGTCTACATGAGGACACCCCAGGTAGGACCCTCTGGCTTCTGTTTTTGGAGGAACTACATTGATGAGCCCATCGTGATATATGAGATTTACTAAAACTAGAGCACTCAGAACCTAGTGCAGCTGTGCATGGTAACCAATCAACTTCTAACTTCAACTTGTTCAGTTAAGCTTTGACAATAAAACCTGGAAGCTGGTGTCTACGCAGAGCTGCACCAGATTTTGCACCATGCAGTTTTAGTAAATAACCCTGATAGTGTCTAACTTTGCCTTTGCCCCTCTTGGGAATATGGAGGGTTTCACACATTTTGTTCTCCTTAGTATAAAGTAACACACCTGAAAGGAAGAGTGGGATTCCTTAATAATGGCCACAGCAGGTGTTTAGGAGAAAATGCTTATGTCACTGAGGCCCTCTAGAGATAAAACAAACTATTGGGTGGTTCATGTTCCAGCATCTGTCAAACACTGATATGTCAGAAAAGCCTCTCATCTGAATCTAATCTCAAGGCAAAGCTATGGTGGGTTTGTTCTCAGTTCTAAATATGAACTCTTCATAGGACTGAATGAAGAGTGTGGCACATATATCTGGGCCTCAAAGAAAAGATTCTGACAAAGGGCTAACGAGGGCACATAGCCTATATTTCGTTGGATTAGGAATAATCTGGATCAAGCTATCTATGGCGACCTTAAAGAACTATGAAACCCTAATTGTTTTAAAAAAAGTTTCAGCAGCTGATTTAATCATGTGCTTAGTATACAGCTTCCTCATCTTTTAAACTATACCTATGTTCCTCTTAAGCTGGTGCTATGACTGTTGCCCCAGGTTTCCTGTTTCAAGGTGGCTCCTTTATCAATCAGTGTCATTTGAAGCCCCCCTTGCATGCAGGGACTAGAGCTTAGTCTTTCTACATTGTGTGCATCAATGCAAACACACAGCCCCATGGCCTAGGATGACATGACACTTCACCTCCCCCCTTCTCCAAACTAACAGACTGATTTGTGACTGTACTGTCTACTTTTAACTTTTTCCAGTGAATACTGGAAGATCAGGGAAGCAGTGCAGAGAGAGCAGAAAGCAGCAGCATTGAAAGTTGTAAATTGTATGCTAGTGTAAGAATTTTACTGGGCAATGTTCATTTTATTGTATTCAATGTGTTAAGCTAAAAAGTGATGAGGATTTAATACTACTTTAAGTATATTGTTACTGTGAAAAAGAGATGAGAGATGAGAATGTGCCAAGAGCTACGCTGTTCTAACCCACAGAGGCTACTTCACACATGGGTGTTGGACATTCCTTAGCTGCCCAATATAAAAATAATGCATTTATAGGCTGCAGATCAGTATGTGGCAGACATTGCCGACCTCTAAAAATTTTTTATTTAGTTAGCCATCTGTTGTTTTAATAGTATCTCAGTCACTGACTAATTTGCATATTTACTCTGGGTCAGTGATTTAGAAGGTATGAAGCCAACTTCAAAAGACCTCAGCAGTGGAAACTCACATATTTTTCTCAGCAAAGGCTTACCTTTGGGGGTGTAGTCTATCACACATGAACTATGTGTTTACCACCACAGCATTAATAAACAAGTCATATGATGACTAAGAAGCTCATTCAAATATTTCAGCAATCTGCTGCTTAAAATCATTATAAACCTTCCTACCTACACCTTGTGTTTCTCACCTGCATAAGATGTTCCACATTTCTGATACAACACAGAGGAAATGCCAATTTATGCATCTGATGCTGTGTTACCTGGAACAAGAAGTTCCCTGTCCCTTTAGTGAACAGAGACAGGCTACCTTAAGCAACACATGAACTTAGGGGAATCAATGGACCATGACACTACAAACTGCATCCACAACATGTGAGCCCATCATTACAGGGGAAGGCAAACAAACACCACAGGGAATATAACTACACTAATACTTAGTTAAAACAATGAAAACTATTGAAAGTCTGTAATGCCTACATCCTGTGCATCTGCCCCACTACAATACTAGATTAGTTATATACATACTTGAGTACAAAAAAAGGACATAAAGGGTTCAGATGCTTTTTGTTTTATTTGGTCTTATAACAATGGAACATACTACCAAGCACCAACGTACTACAATGTGCCACAATGTACCACACTGTTCTGAAAAGCCTTATGAGGGGATCAAGTGAATCCTGAATGCTTACATTTTTATAACTTAAATTAGCCAAAAAAGAATAAAAACAATAGTATGTGTATGTTACCTCAGGTTATATAGACACTCCTCAGCTTGATTTTGGAGAAAATGAAAATCAGTCAGCTGGAATAGATTTTCCAAACTGATCTTTATTGTTTCCTTAAGTCAAGGCTACAATTATTAGCACCTGCACATACAGGGGAAGATTTACTAAAACTGCTGCACTTAGAATCGGGTGCAGCTGTGCATGGTAGCCAATCAGCTTCTAACTTCTGCTTGTTGAATTAAGCTTTGGCAATAATACCTGGAAGCTTATAGGTTTCTATGCAGAGCTGCACCAGAATTTGCACTCTCCAGCTTTAGTAGATAATCTCCACTGTGTACATACATATGTCTGCCTACTTCTGTCTGCTTTCTCCTGTTTATAAATAGCTTAAATTATCCTCAAAGTGCTGAAAACCATCACATGGTAACAAAGTAAATGTTGTACAGAGAGCACCATAGGGTGCCAATTTATACGTGTAGAATAACAGTAAGCAACCCTACAGAGCTGCTGGCATTTGCCAAAATTTAGGCAAATACAAATGTTTCAAAATGGTATATACATAGGCCCTTCCTTCCCCTCTACAACATAAACAGCTAGATGATAGATCACCAACAGAGATCTAAGAATTACATCTGGGTTGGGGAAGAGTTGTGTCTACACAGAAGTTGAAGTATTTCAGGGGGCTCAGGAAAAATTATTATTACTCTATGATCCTAAGGTATGATCCTACATTTTATAAGGGCCTACTAAACACCAGCATCTTTAGAGTAAAAGATTTTTGGCACTGCAAGATTACATTAGGATTATCCACAGATGTAAGATTATCACCACCAGATCCAGCCAATAGCAGATCAGTAAACAAATGTCTCTGAGCGAATCCAACACCTACAGATAACCCCAAGCCAATTGATCATGTGAGAATATCTATGTCTAGTCTTAAGGTAACTCTGAACATGAGGTGATAATTATCTAATCAAACCATTTTTAGATGCACTGCGCAAAGAGCTCATGCATATCAGTACATATCAAGTGTTCAGAAGGTATGGGAGGAAAGGAGAAGGTTATGTCAATCAGAGAGGTTAGAAAACGTTTTCTGATCACTATAGTCTCAATCTGTACTAGGTAAGGGCTCATACCATCTGCACTGCTTTTCTGCAGCATCTTTCTGTCCACACTGTGGGCACCATCATTGTGTCACTGCCTGAAGCCACAATTTGGAAAGAAGGAATTAAAAAAAAAAACTATTGTGTTTTGTCCCTATGTTTAGTTGTCCTTTCTTCTTACATTTACAGTACAGGAGGACAATTCACACTTTATGCCTGCAATATATTGTTTCACTGGGGAATACTGTAAGTGGGCGGTACAGTGGCTTAGTGGTTAGCACGTCTGCCTTGCAGTAAATGGGTCATGGGTTCGATTCCTGACCATGGCGCCTCCTGCATGGAGTTTGCATGTTCTCTCTGTGCTTGCGTGGGTTTCCTCCGGGTGCTCCGGTTTCCTCCCACACTCCAAAGACATGCTGGTAGGTTAATTGGATCCTGTCTAAATTGGCCCTAATACGTGTATGTATGAATGTAAGTTAGGGACCTTAGAAAGTACACCCCTTGAGGGTTAGGGACTGATGTGAATGTTCAATATATATGTGTAAAGTGCTGTCTAAATTGACAGCGCTATAGAAGTACCTGAAATAAATAAATAAGTATGAGCCTTCCAAAAATGTGGTCAGCATTCTTTCAGCTTCATCTCTAGTAACCCTAACTCACCAAAATAATTTGGAACAAAAAGAAAGTTAATTGGCAACTGTATTATTTACAGGTCTTGGTGATATACCTGCGTGTGTTTGATCTAGCTATCTTACTCTAAATTTACGTCTTCATTCATCCTTTTAGTGAAGTGACCTGTATAGTTGACTTGCATTCTGCTACTGCTCATTAAAATCCCTTTGCCTCTGCTTGCCAAGACAAGGATTTTCACATCTTTCCAGCTTCTCTGCATATAACACAAGGTTGACCACAGGAATCAAGCTCGAGTCATGATGCAGATGGTTGGCAAAGCAATAGGAATCCCTTGAGTGCTGCTCTATCCACAGCACTGCCTACACTAGAGGAACGCTAACAAGACTGTGTCAGAAATAGTGCAGGGCCTCTGTTACCATCACTGGATAAAACCTTCAATAGGAATAAACTATATAACTATCAGGCAGAGGCAAACAGATAATTTATATTTAAGAACAAAAATTAATATAATCTAACTTTTAATTTTTTTTAATAAAGGACAAGTCCAACATTTAAAATGTACCTATCATTTTAAGAAAAAAGAAATGAGTACAATATCTTTATTATAATTTGTGTCAGTCGGCTGGTTTGTATGCTATCAAACCCCTACAGCTGTAGCTGTAAAATTTCTGAAACTCTAATTCTCTTAATATTTAAATAATATATTAAATTTTAATTTACAGCACCTGGAAGAATCTGTTTATGTGCCAGAAATGAAGTACTTGGGCCTGGAGCTTCTATACATATGGGACTCAAAAACAACCTATCACAAATAATTACTAAGCTGCAGCAGCTGTAGCAGAGTACTCGTCATTTAGAAAGCAGGTCAAAGTTGTGAGCTACTTCTCAGTTGCAAACCTTATACATCATATATGAATACAGCATGATAAATATTGTCCCTTATAAGTCACCCCGTGTTAGTGATTAAGAAGTTGCTATTTTTTATTTTTACTTTAACTGAAATTACAAGAAAACAGAAACAATAGTACACTAAAATATGCTTATATAACACTAACAGAAAATAAACCTATTTAAATCCTACCCTGTTGTGCATCTAGGTCTTGGAGCATTCATATGCAACTTAAACAATGTCCTCCCATACTCCATTAGTAAAGCCAACCCTTTTTACTTACAGAATGTTTCCAAATTATATGAATGTTTGCCAATCTATAAGGGTTGAGTTACTAAAGACAAAGAGGCTGTTGGCTTTGCAAGGGAATTTTCCATTAGCTTAGTGAATGAGGTGAAGCTCCACTGACTACCATTATCCAATCATGTGCAAGCAATATACAGATTTTATTTTCCTTGCACATGATTGTTCACTCTTTGCAAAGTTAATTTTCACCATCTTCACTAAGCTAAGGGAAAATTCCTTTGCAAAGTAAATCAACCAAATGCATCTTTCAGGATGTATTGCATTTGTCAGTTTTGGTCATTTTGTGTAACCTTCAATTTTGATGTAATAAAAAAAACAATAATTCAACACCACAAATTATTGGGGACATTTGAAGTCATCTAAAGAGGCTTTCACATCCTGTGGCTCTTTGCATATAAATGGTCATGAACTCCTTAATTAATCCTACTAGAATTTCCAGCATTACAATATATATTATATCATATACAGTGTGTGTGTGTGTGTGTATATATATATATATATATATATATATATTTATTTATTTTCTTTCTTTAATTTATGTCAGGCAAACTTTACCTATCTCTTCGTAATAGAACCTCAAGAGAAAAAAAACATCAAAAGGTTTACATGAAGGGGGTCCAATAACTGGCTATAAAATATAAATAAAAAACCTTACTTGAGATAAGTCCCACAATTAAACAGTGTTAATAGCTTTCAAAGACTGATTTGGGAGGCATTGATTAGATTGCCTCTAACTTTATGTTTTGACACCTTCGTCTTTCGTGGCATTATATTGTCTTCTCCTGTCTTACAAAGGATGTATTTTACAAGGCCCACACATGAACAAGAGACAGCACTGCCTGTGAAAGGGGCTGTCAAGGCTGAGAGCCAAAATGGGTCTCATTTGGATTTCAGCAGCACAAAACTCCTTAATGCATTTCATTACAATGTATGTGAACCTCTAGAAAAGGAATGGATGGGATTCTAATCCTTGTTAATTTACTGAAAATGATTATTTTATCTCTATGTACATCAAGGAGGACCATGTGTTTTAAGGAAGGTAAGATTGTTATACCCCCAATAACAACCATATATATTCGGCTGTATCATACCCTTTGAAATATAAGAATGCCAAGTGAGGAAACTTACTGACTGAAAAAAATGTTTTCGCAAAATCATCCCCAGGTAAATATATTTATATTTGTGAATCTTTTAAAGGGTCTGTAATTCATAAAACAAAATTGCCTGAGAATTTCTTTCAACTGTCTGGGGCACTGCTGATAAGATGTTTTGAACATCATTCTGTAACCTTGCTGTGACCACTGTATGGAGATCTCATTCTTTCTATTAGATTTTTTATTTATTATGGAATTGTAGCTTTTTGCTGGCATATTTGAAACATACTGTATAAGAAATCAGAAGCTGAATCCACGTGCTAGGTTGCACCCATAACTACATCACATTTGAGCAGACTGACCCTTTAAATATCAGAATATAATATATATAAATATAAAATGAATTACATTTTAAAATTGGTAAATGGTAACTTTATTTACCAAAAGTGTAGTTTTTCACCTTTACCATTAAACAAATAGGTGTTAATATTATCACATGTAAAAATGCCTTTTTTATTTGTCTACAATTTGCAGTAAAGTTGGACTTCTGATAACAACAACAAAAAAATCCATACATAATGCAGTCTGTCACTAGCATTACCACAGCTGTTTCTGTTTTCTGAGTTTCCTCTGTGACACAGATTGTCCAGCAAAAGTGGCAGTTACATGGTTTGGTATGACTAACCATATAACATTAACAAGGGTGATTTCAATAAACAACTTACACTGATATGGTTTAAAACTTTTTTTTCCCAAAAGGAAAAACTGTTGTAAAAGTGTTAGCTAACGTTAGGCTTTAATTTGCTTTTCTCTTATTTAAAGTCTACCTAAGAATGTATGCCCACATAGGATTACCATATCTACAGGGTGACAATGTTACTGTGGAATTTCACTGCAGAATAAACAGCACTGACACCCTATTACAGAAAAGGGTGAAAATAAAGGATCTACTGGCAGGATCAATGGATAATAAAGATTTGTTACTCAAAACAAAAACTGCTCTGGTAATGCTAGTGACAGACTGCATCACATGTCATATTTAATATTGCCCATTTTCTTCATTTGTTGCATCTCAGTATTGTTGATCTCTTGCAGCCACTTCCTGCCGACATGCATGTACTCTGGCTGCATATAATTTCTTAGGCCTCATTCATATGGGCGTTGAGACCTGTACAGTGTGAAAGAGGCATTTGTTTATATGGTTGGAGTCCCAGGGCTTTTTTTCAAATTTTGGACATGTCATAGATTGCAGTCAACCTAGCCAGTCTTGACATTGTTTTTTTGGGACAGACAGCACTTTTTTTAATATCATACTTTCAAATATATACTTAATTTTTTAAATTTTTTTTTTGATTGAAAAAATGGCGAAAAAAATGATGAAAATTATGAACAAAAGCAATTTCTAGTGATTTTGACCACATAAAAAATTTAAATGATGAGGCGGTGTTTTTTTATTCCTTAAATATATTTTTTCTAATTTGGCTGGAATCAAACAATACCAAACTTGCTGTTTTTTCCCAAGCTATGTGAAAATATATGGTCTATAAACTAGATTTTCTGTATGATTTAATTTTTCTCACATTATGACATAACATCATACGCCCTATCTGTTAACATTTATTGAAAGATCCCAAAAACTGAACCATTTTGAACTGTAAACAATCTGAAGTGTTGGACTGTGTATGTTTTGAACATTTGTAATATTTTTTTTTTAATATGAGGGTTACTTGAAATTAAAGCCAAAAAAAAAAAAAATTAAATTAAATTGTTTTTAGTTATTTTTCAGTTTCTTACTAAACTATAGTATAGTTTCTACTACCCCTATACATAAAAAAATCACATAAGTAGTTCTTCATCACATGGTGTGAACATTGCAGGGCCCAGAAACAAAGGAGCACATTCTGGCTCTCAATCGCTGAAAACTGGTGTGTCCGATTGTTGAAATTGCAATTACAATGACTCAGGAGTAGCAGGACCCAAGAAATTACTCCAAAGTGACTCTATTTTGAAAAGTAGCCCCTCAAGGTTTTTGGCAAGGGGTATAACTTTGAACCCCAATTTTTCCGAATGCAATTGTCCGTAAAATCAGGAATAATATTTAAATACAACATTTTCAACAAAAGTGTAAATTCAGTGACACTTTTGAAAACACAGTGATGGTGTGGTAAAAACAGCATCTAACATTATGTTCAGCTACCTCTCCCATAAACAAGGATACCATAAAAGTATGCTTTAGTCACTTGGTGGGAACATGGCTGAAATGGTTGAAAACTGGCATGTCTGTTATTTGGCACCAAACTGCATTTACAGTGGCTCAGGAGTGTCAGGACTCCAGAAATTAACCCCAAAATTACTATTTAGAAAAGTAGACCCCACAAGGGCAGGGCCCAGGAACAAGAGAGAGAGCATTCTGGCAATCACTGGCTGAAAAATGCCACGTCATTTTTTTTTTCTTTTGCAATCATTGCATTTAATGTGGCTCATTGCATTTAAGTGGCGATGTTGCAGGAACACAAATAATATCTTTTAGGTTTTGAAGTCTACTCTAAAGTATTATATATTACTTTTTTTTAGAAAAAAATAGGGCTTTAATTAGGTAGCAAGTTTGGATACATGTATTTTAACTTCTTTAATATTTATTAAGAATAATAGTAAAAAATGTAAAGAAAAAACATTTTCTGTCCAGCAGAATATTTACTTAATTGGCATACCTTCATAAACTTACCCTATAAAATATCCAACAAAGTCTACTAATTAAAATTATACCACATATATAGTGTGATTTTTGTGTAACGTAGTGGAATAATAAAGCTCAAGGTAAAGGTAAGGTTTTCTTTTAATGCTAAATTGTGGTGCAGGAAAAAAAAACAGTTTGCAAAAACAGTTAGTGTAACATTGAGATAACATTAAGTCGGGTTGATGAGAGCACCTATTAGCATGACTGTGACTCTTTTCACAGGCATGTGATTGGTAAAGATTTTTATGACCTTGTGTTCACGTATGTAAGAATTCGATGTTTGCGCTGAGAACACAAATATCATATGGTTTAACCAACGTCATTGCTGCAACTTAGACTTAATTCAGATGAGCACAGAGACCCATGCTGTGTGCAGGTTACCTTTGTTTTTTGTGCCTGAACCTGTCCAGACTGAATGCTGGTAGCCTGTAGATGTGGATATAAATGCAGCAGCTGCATGGTCACAGACAAAATTTGACATGCTGGCAGCAGCAGGTGCATGGATCCGAATACAGACAGTGTACATTTGTATGCTCCATGAATGATGCCTTAGGAATTATTCTGGGGAGGGAATATGTATATATACAACATTAAATGTATGTGCATATATAAGTATATTATAAATGTATGTGCATATATAAGTATATTAATATTATACTACATCACACCATATTTATATACACTATATTATTTTTTAAATTCTGGTGTGGGGGGGGGGGGTCTGGATCTGACCAGTGGAGACCTGATCCCTCATACAGATTTTCAGTAGTAGGTCACTGCTATTAGTTATCTACTGCTTGCTGAAATTAGCATTAGATTACTTTGATTGGCTGCTGTGTGGAAGGCTGGGCTATGACAGCTCTGCTCAACCCTCCATAGTGAATGGGTGTGTGGTGATGTCACTCGTGACATCATCTCACACCCAAAGTAAACTGGCAGAGAAGTGCTGGTTTCACTTTTGCTTTCAAAAAACGCTTCTTTGAAATCCTCTGTGAAAGCATCGCAAGCCCAAGAGCTGATTATTGCAGCTGCTGGGCATAGAACAGGATGTCAGCTGTCACATGCAGCCGGAGGTCCCAGCAGCAGAAGTAATAGTGCTGGGACAAGTAGCTGCTATCCCAGTGCTATCTTAAAGTGGTGTTGGGGACTCAAATGTTTAACATGTTAAAGTTTATATGAGATTTTAATTATTGGGTTTACATATACTTGAATCAAACTTTGTACTTTTTATGACCTCAGTTTTAGTTTTCAGAATCCATATAGCTCTAGCAATCTGATAGAGCAACCAGTTTGTTGTGATGTTTCCATAAGTTTTTCTTTTACCCTGTAAAAGTTGGACTCAATGGAGTGGTCAATAAAAATAAGGTGCCAGGGGCAGGAACAGGCAGGCTTATAACCAAGCAAGATGTCAAATAGCATACCTGGGTTTTGGAGATATCAAAATTTCTTTATGGAGCCAATAGGTTTAGTGTATGAAGCGTTTTGGAAACTGCTACTCTCCAATGAGAGTTTACCATTTGATTTCTCATAGGTACTTTTATCAACTTATAAACAGCGCTTGCTCAGCTAGCTATGAATCTTGGATGCAGAGAAGTTCTGTCTTGTAAAGAAGTTAGATATATTGGTCTAGGGAATGGCATGAATTTTTATGAATTCATGTACATGTTTTAATTTTGTCACATAAATAAATATATATATATATATATATACACACACACTATATTGCCAAAGTATCGGGATACCCTTCCAAAATCATTGGATTCCAATCCCCTCTATGGCCACAGGTGTATAAAATCAAGCACCTAGGCATGCAGACTGCTTCTACAAACATTTGTGAAAGAATGGGTTGCTCTCAGGAACTCAGTGAATTCAATTGTGGTACCGTGATAGGTTGCCACCTGTGCAATAAGTCCATCTGTGAAATTTCCTTGCTACTAAATATTCCACGGTCAACTGTTAGTGGTATTGTAACAAAGTGGAAGCAACTGGGAACAACAGCAACTCAGCCACGAAGTGGTAGGCCATGTACAATGACAGAGCGTGGGATGCAGCGATGTAAAGCATGCTGCTCCTGGACTCTAGAGCAGTGGAGACGTGTACTCTGGAGTTATGAATTATGCTTCTCTGTCTGGTATTCTGATGGACGTGTCTGAGTTTGCCAGGAGAACGGTACTTGCCTGACTGCACTGTGCCAAGTGTAAAGTTTGGTGGAGGGAGGATTATGGTGTGGGTTGTTTTTCAGAGGTTCAGAAGACATTTTGGACAATTTCATGCTCCCAACTTTGTGTGAACAGCTTCCTGTTCCAACATAACTGCGCACCAGTGCACAAAGTAAAGTCCATAAGACCATGGAAGAGCAAGTTTGCGGTGGAGGAACTTGACTGGCCTGCACAGAGTCTTGACCTCTAATGGAGAGAACACCTTTGAGATGAATTAGAGTGGAGACTGTGAGCCAGGCCTTCTCTACCGACATCATTGCCTGACCTCACAAATGTGCTTCTGGAAGAATGGTCAAACATTCCCATAGACACTCCTAAACCTTGTGGACAGCCTTCCTAAAAGAGTTGAAGCTGTTATAGCTGCAAAGGGTGGGCCAACTCAATATTGAACCCTACAGACTAAGACTGGGATGCCATAAAAGTTCATGTGCATGTAAAGGCAGGCGTCCCAATACTTTTGGCAATATAGTGTATATAAATATGGTGTGATGATGTGAATGTTATGTAAACTATACAGGAAAATATGATAGAAACAAAAACTATAGGACATTGTGAAGGGGGGGGGGGCACTGGATGACTGTGCAGGACATATTAATATGCCTGTATGACGGAGTAGTTTATATTGTTGGATTAAAGGGTTGGCAAGGACCCTATAGCATGAAGATGTGTGTTAGAGAATGCAAAAACATGTAAGAATGTAAGAGGAAGTGTCAGTGTGTAGAAGCAAATGGAGGGAAGTAGTGATTGGTGAATCCACCCAGGTTCAATTCACCAAGGGATTGGTGAGCCTTGTTCAAAATTTGCCAAACCTGAATTTAGAAAAAAATCCCATTGAAGTCTAAAGGGGAAAATCTTGTTCCTAAATTCTGGGCATTATTAGAGCTAATAAACAAATTACTATCCAAAAAGGCAGGGGACGCTGGGCACTGCCATGTGAGTTAAGTAACAGTGCAAAAGAAACAAAAAGAAAAACTGTGCAGTGGCAAGATCTGTTCATGTGGCTTTGAAGGCAATATTGAGAATATACAAATCACTTAAATAACATGACTGGGGTATGGATGCCTCCAGATGTACATGATGCTACAGAACAGTACAATTTTCATGTACATTCCCAGTGACAACATACTCTTGCAGTGCCCATTTGGCTGTAAAACTGCTTTATTCTTTTACAATTAGCTTGGCATACATACCAGTAGCAGCAGCACTACATTCTGATTAATTTCAGTTTAAAAGAAAAGTAATTTTTTTTAGGGTAGCTTTAGCAGCGACATGTTTTTTCATCAAGCAGTAAAAGGCCTGCTTTCACTGGCAGAGAGAAATCGGCAAGTAGTTTGCTGCGGCTGTCCTTTTTCTAGCTAATACACAACTATCCTGCATTAGGCACATTTTTTTCATTAAGCTTTCATTAAGAATTAAGAGACCCCAGATGATACAGCACTGTAAAACTGGCCAGCAGCAGCAGGACATTTTTAATAACAGAGAATTGGTTAGAGAAAAAGAGTACAGGCAGGTGTTTTACCCACAAAAAACCCCATCGAAGAATTAAACCCTAAAATACCATCCCTGAGGCAATTTTAAAGGAAGACTTGCAGCAAAAGAAAAAAAAAAACAGTTTAACATAAATTAAAGGCCCTAGTAACATAAAAAAAAAGCAACATGCTCCCAAAATTATTGAAATCCCCAACACACCACCCCCTGAAGCAAAAGTCCAATTTTTTTAAAACGTGAAGCATTAGTAAGTAGAAGTAATTAAAAAAAATTGCTATGAATGGGACAGCAGCTAAAAAAAACAGCTGACATCACATCAACAATAAAATTAAATTAAAGAAAGACAAAAAAGCCCACGATAAGAACAACAAAAAAAATGCAGTTTAAGGGGTTGGTTGCAAGCAATCAAAATTACCATCACCAATACAATTTCCTAACTGACCCTAATGTCAGCTTTAATGTCAGCTTTCCCTACAACAGCTTCAAATTCACTGACATGATGGCTACTCTGTGCTCCACAATGTATAGGGGGCTGCCTTAACTACAATGCCTGATGGCCATAGTCCAAAATATATGTAGTGCTTTATATTTTAAAAATAATTCTCCTGGGCTAATCTGCACAAAAATTCACCAGGACTGTAAATGTTGCACCTGTAGGATTTGCCTAAAACCCATAATGACAAACCTGAACCTCATCCCCAGAGGAAAGATGACATTTTGCACAAAGCAGGAATTCCATTTGAGGTATATTTACAGTGTTCAGAATTAATGAGTACACCCCAACAGATTTGTCAGAGAGCCTTTACTTTCCTTTCAGAATCAACATTTTCTATGGGACACTATACTACAAAATACTCCCACAAATGCAGGCCATTGATTGCAAACAATATTTGTTAATTTGCACACACAAAAAAGTATTTTTCCTACCAAATTCATTCAAGACCATGTTGCAAAAAGTAATACACCCTAATGAAAGTCTTGGGAGCAAAGCTACATTTTAGACAACAAAATCACCATTAACAAGAACTCAACTACAGGTGAGGCTAATTATTAATTAAACAGATGTCCAGCAGACAGTTGATTATAAAAGGGTGTTACTTAAAAAAGAAAACACTTTCCTATTTCATGTTGTCAGCAATGGCATATGGAAGAGAAATCTCACATGGCCTGAGAAAGAAAATAATTTCTTTACACAAGAAAGGTGAAGGCTACAAGAAGATCAGCAAAGCTTTATTTATCAGTCTGAATACTGTAGAAATAGTGATACAAAAATTTAACAACGATGGAACTGCAAGCATCCCACAGAGATGTTCAGGCCATCCATGGAGGATAGCACCTCAACACTAGCATCTTCTGATGAGACGGGTTGAAGAAAATCTCCATGCAAGTTCACTGCAGATAGGTAAAGAAGTAGAAAGCCAAACTGGGGTGATTGTTTCCCGTGACACAATACAGCATACACTGCAGAGGAATAGCATGCATGGGTGTCATCCATGAAGGAAGCCTCTCTTAAAGCCCATGCACAAAAAAGCCCACCTAGAATTTGTCAGGGCCTATGCTGAAAAAGAAAAAGACTACTGGGACTCTGTACTCTGGAGTGATGAGACCAAGATAAATGTTTTTGGAACTGATGGCTTCAAAACTGTATGCAAAGGTGAAGAGTATAATGAAAAATGCATGATTTCTACAGTGAAACATGGTGGTGGCAGTGTCCTCATGTGGGGCTGCATGAGTGCTGCAGGTGTCGGGGAGCTGCATTTCATTGATGGTATCATGAATTCAGAGATGTACTGCTCTATATTGAAAGAGAAGATGATACCATCACTCCATGCCCTTGGTCATTGTGCACTTTTCCAACATGACAGTGATCCAAAACACACATCTAAGGCCACTGTTACATTTCTGAAGAAGAACAGGGTGAAAGTGATTCAGTGGCCAAGTATGATCTGAACCCAACTGAACACGTATGGGGAATTATGAAGAGACAAGTTGAGCATCACTCTCCATTCAGCATTTAGGCTCTAAAAGAGGTCGTTCTTGAAGAATGGAAAAAGAGATGTTGCAATATGTTAACAACTTGTTCATTCCATGTGTGACTTTGTGCTGTCCTTACATATCATGGAGGTCATACAAAATAATAAATGTAGTAGTTTTTGTTGTGGGGTGTGTTCATTTTTGCATCAACTAATTTGAGTTAAACTAAAGGTTTTGTAATTTAAGTTATAATATTAACCTTACTTTCATGTAATGAGCTAAACAAATGTTCTATAAAACAGTTTTGTAAAAATTTTAGAAATTAAAATCTTACTTTTCAAAAGGGGTGTACTCATTTATGCTGAGCACTGTGTGCATTTATAGATGAGTGTATTCATCTATCTTTCTGGAAAATAGCAGTAGTTGGTTATGGAAGAGGAAAGCCAGAAAAAAAAGTTAGTTTACAGTTAGCATTTTCAGCTGTATTAACTGCATAATTGGCAGCCAATGAAGGAACTGATAGAGAGAAGAAGCACTTGAGCATTGAAAGAAAAGGTGGATGACTAAAGCAGTAGAGTTTAGTATAAACTGGAAGAGTGCCAATCTGTACATTACTGGACTTCAATAGAAGATGTTACAATAACTAAGCAGGAATGCAATGTGAGTATGCATTAGCATTTTAGTGGGGTCATGAGTGAAGAAGGGATTGGTGTGGGAAATATTTTAAAGTTGGAGAAGACAATAAGTTATTGGGGTAGATTTACTAAAACTGGAAAGTGCAAAATCTGGTGCAGCTGTGCAGGGTAGCCAGTTAGCTTCTAACTTCAGCTTGTTCAATTAAGCTTTGACAAACAAAATACTGGAAGTTGACTGGTTTTGGTGCAGAGCTGCACCAGATTTTGCACTCTCCAGTTTTGGTAAATCAACCCCATTGCATAGCTGTAAGGTTCAAAAGAGAAAGCAGTATAAAATATTATGACAAATACTGGGTGAGAATGCCCTGAAACTGCACTCCCAAAGGAGCAAAGTGAGCTGAATGGCTGTGTATTCACTGTGAAGCTAAGTAGAATGGAGAGGGGTCACTATATTCCTGAATTTAAAAGCTACATTCACCTTTCAGAACATGTTAGACCCGTATTTAGGGTGTAACATGTTTCAGCTCCTGGCCAGCAGCAGAACTAATTAAATAAGCTTGATCATTCAAATCAGGAAGAAAGAAAATGCATACATATGCTTCCTTTTTTAGCTGCATATCTATTTAAAACACAATGCTATTTTTATTGGGGTTTGATCACATAGACCGCTACAAGCACTATGTGGGTATTATTATTCAGTATTTCATAGAAAAATCAACCAAACACACCCAAGCACAATCACTCCTACAACTCCACCCATGAATACGTATGAACTTTAGGTACCGCTGCACACACTCGTGTGTTCCCACAAGATGAAAAAGACAAAAATGTATAAAAAGTGCTGTGCAGTACTATTTGTAAAACAAAACAAAACAAAACAAAACAAAACAAACAACACTATATAAGTACTTTTCTTAAAGTGCTAAGTGTCAGCATGCCTCACTTAAATATTTGTCTTATTCAGCATTTCACATTGTCATACGTATGTTCCTAAAACACTGTCTCATTCATTTCTGTACTATACTTTTATGGAAATGAAAAGTGTACATGAGACTCACAGATGAAAATTTATATATATATATATATATATATATATATACACACATACACACACACACACACATACATGCTTTGCCCAAACTGCTTTGCCAAATAATTTTTGTTTTTTTAATGTTTGACCAGTATTCTAATCCAGAGACCCCTGGCTAGCACAGAAAGGCCCTGGTCCTTCCTACAGACAACACTGCAGTTACGCAATAGAGCCTATCTACCTGATTACAGAGGCTAAAATTATTAAAATGTCATGTCATTGTGCTGGTTGTAGGTAAAAATAAAATTAATTTCTTCTGTATTAACACTTTTCTGGAATAAATTGTGTTTTCTATATCAGTCTTTAGTTCAACGTTAGCTTAACCTATATCTGGAAGTTCAAATGGAATAACTACCGTTTTTGAAGAATTATATGATTATCAAGATGTCTTCCAGTTACCCAAAATGAATCAAATCCCCCTGATGAAGCCACGTGACCAGTGGCGTAACGCGTAGGGGTGGGACTGTTAATGTCACTCGGAGGGAGTCAGTCCGTTCGCCGGACCACGAGTACACAGCTCCGGCAGTCAGCGGCAGTCTGGGATCGTATTTGTACTACCACTATCCGCACACATGTGAGTGCCATACCCTAAAGTAAATAAAAGTCAATCTTTTAAAACGATAAAGCACCATGTCGAGATCTTTTTTGTATGTGGAGAACCGCATGGAGATGAAAACATAGAGGAATAGCACCCTCTGGAGAGGAGATTCATTCCATAGCATATGCCGTATACCATGGATATCTTATAACAGGAGTTCCAAACAAGCAGGTTCCAAAGGAGGTGAACCGCAAGCTTATATAGCCTAATTGCAGGCTTCCTATGAGGTGAGCGCATATCTTCACTTGAGGGAGGATTCACAAGCAGTCACCGATTTATAATTATTGAAGATTTTTCAGCACAAAGTCACTTTTTGGGACATTTTTTTTTATTTTTATTTTATTTTATATTTGTTTGTTCATCACTGTTCCATGCACATGGTTTATCTGAGTTGATTCAGAAGATTCAGAGTATAAGATTGTTACAATTTGTGTTTGTTCACACACATCATTCTTAATTATTGTAATTTTTATAATTAAATGATTTAAATAATCATGTATTGATTGAAGGTTTGAGAGCGCAACACTCAATATATTTTTATTTTACCCAAAATGCACGTAGAATTTTTTGACAAGAACTTTATTATTGTCGTGATTTGCATAACAACGTTGCTTAAAAAGAATACAACAATCTGCAAAAACGTTTAAAGCTTTGTCTGTGCAGGGCAAAGTAAAAGGGTCATTACACTCCCCAATATCATATTCCCTACCTTTTCTTCACTCCCCTAATGCTTACTTTAGCAGCTGGGAGCCAGATAAAAGATTCAGCACTGCCTTGGGATTGTACCATGGCCTTCGCAAAGGAATAGAGAAGGAATCCATAGCCCTGTAAAAGCTTCAGCAAGTCAGTTTGGAACTTGAACAGGGCTTTCTATACACTGTCCCAGTGGCTGAATGGTGTAGCTTGAGAGTAAGAAAAGATGAACATATGCTGCTAGAGTGGATGTGGAGTAACTGACCCTTGGATCAACAGCAATCACACTGCGAAGCACAGAGGTGTACAAATCTTCCCCTATTTGACTACAGAATAAAGTAGTGCAATGGTAGCAGAATAATGTTTACTATCTTCTTTGCAAGGAAACTTTCTATTCTACTCTACTCAGAGTATTATTCTAGCGACAGAGTCACTTGGTTTTAGGGGTATTTTTTTCCAAGTTTTTTTTTTAAGATCTGTATTTTATTTACTCAGATATTGTGAAAAAGTTTCACGTTCCAAAAATTGACATATTTGTTTCATAAAATTTGGATAATAATTTCTTCTTAAAGTGTTTTATTTTTTTTTTAATTTCATATCAACCTTTATACATTACCTTTACAGCATATTATGTTTTGTTTTTCAACATTTTTTTTATTTGAAATTGTAAATCTTGGCCTAGGCTGTTCACAAACTTTTTAGATTATAATATTGAACCCAATCAGATTCAAGGCCAACATTATTTTTTAAACGCATGCAGTACCCAGCTAGGTAGGTAGTGGTTTCCCATTATTCTCTGTTGTCAGGTCCTGCAAATGCTATCCGCTTCTAGGCAGGCTGGATAACTAACATGTCTGTTTACAACTAGTTAGTAATGTAACTTACAGTTTTCATCAGGAGGGCAATAGGATACGGTGCTCTAGTTTTCATTTCAGGTACCCTTTAGCTCCCTGCCTCTTGGCGGGTGGGCCTTAATGCCAAGAGGCTGCATATATGTATACATATAAGAAATGGTTCAGCGAGCGCTAGGAGCAATCAACTGGAGCAGCAAATGCACTAAAAGGAAACCTAAAAACCTTCTAAAATGTTCAAAAAGCAAAGAGTGCAGCGCTAATAAACAATAAATGTATATGAAGATATGCCTGAGGCTCACCATAAATTCGTACTGGTAAATATGTTAAAACAGTATTGATAAAAGTCCACAAAATATTATATGACAGTTCTCTGATACTTTAGGGAAGTTATAAACGTTACAGGCGGAGGACACATGCCTGTGACGTCACGCCACCGGATCAAGGAGGTCCGGTGGCCATACAACTACCCAGCTGGTTAATTTATCAAGCGGTTTTCCGCCATATGCTACTCGTCTACTTTTACTTACTGGCGAAGGCCTTTGGTGATTTTACTATGTTGTTTATTAGCGCTGCACTCTTTGCTTTCTGTATATATGTATATTTAACCACTTGCCCTCCAAAGGATTTACCCCTTCCTGACCAGGCCAATTTTTGTGATACGGAACTGCGTTACTTTGACTGACATTTATGCGGTCATGCAATACTGCACCCAAATGAAATTTATGTCCTTTTTTCCCACAAATGAAGCTTTCTTTTGGTGGTATTTTGTCACTTCTGTGGTTTATATTTTGTGCTATAAACAAAAAAACCCCAACAATTTAGAGGAAAAAAAACAATACTTTTGACTTTTTGCTATTAAACATGTCCAATAAAATTTTTTTTTAAAAATCAAATATCGTCATAAATTCAGGCCAAAATGTTTACTGCTACATGTCTTTGCTAAAAAATATCCCAATACATGTAAATTAATTGGTTTATGTGAAAGTTATAGCATCTACAAATGGCGGTATATATACTGGAATTTTTTGGTTTTGTTTTACTAGTAATGGCGGTGATCAGCAACTTATTAAGGGACTGTGGCGGGCATTTTGACAGTGGGGGGGAACTGACTGTAACTGACATCCCCAGTGACACTAATGCAGTGCTAATAAAAATCACTGACATTGTACTAATGACACTGTGCAGAAAGGGGTTAACATCTGGAGGGGTCAAAGGGTTAACTGTGTACTGTTTTACTGTGTGCTGTGTGTGTGTTTCACTGTGTAAACACATTGCTTTGTAATGCTCTGCTATGCAAAGCAATAAAAAGCAGTGTGCAGGAGCGGATAAGGGAGAGATTGGTACTGTTTACATACAGACCTCTCCCCCGTCAGTGATACTCAGCGATCGCTGGGTGCATGCGGGGACCCGTTGATCGAAAGCTGAAGCCGCCAATGGCGGCCTGGGTAGGGCATGCACTCCCTACCAGGAAATACAAAATCACGTACATATATGCATGATTTTGTGCAGCCCTGCCACCCTGTACCAGTATTTCTGCTATAGGGCAGCGGGAAAGCAGTTAAAGGTAAACAGAACTGTGCTGACAGCATGCACCGTGCGCACTCCCAGCACAGTAACCGGAGGCTAACAGAAAGCTCCCGATCTCTACTTACAGTCAGGAGCTTTCTGATCATGTGACTGCTGTGACAGCCAATGACGGCAGTCACATGATCAGAAACCCCACCTCCCGCAATCTGAAACCCTTTAAAGGGCCATGAAGCGCCGGCGCCAAGGGGTTAACCATATTTACATTACATTAAATAATATACTGTAGATATGCCTGCTAATGGGTTTTGTGAACTTTCACAAAGATCATCAAACTTTATGTTTCACTTCGCATCTTTTACAGGCCAATTCACATATTTTAAAAATGTGCAAGCTTAATTAGAACACTTAGACACTTATAAATATTGAAAAAATTACCTAAAAACTAGGAATGGGGAGATGTATTATAAAGGTTACATGAAAAATTTCCAACTCAAAATAAAGTGCTGATTTAAAGAACACCAAGACAAAGACAGTGACCGAACTGCAAATATTTTTTTTACTTTTAAGCTGTATATAATTTAAAGATTTTTCACAATACATTTTAACCATGTAGAGGCACCTACATGAAGGATTTTGAAAACCTATGTGTACTTTACAACCTATTTAGGCCTCAAAATAATATTTGAAAAAGTAGTTTGTTGTGCCTGCTTGCTCTAAATTGAACTATTTAACCCTTAACAGAATATTTAAATTGAAACTACACTACATCTGACTACCAAAAATGCTATTTAACCACTTGACAACTGGCTATAGCCGAATGATGGCTACTGCGCAGTTGTCCAGTTCTGGGAGGGCGTCATATGATGTCCTCCCAGAACGCGCCCTCCCACACGTCCCCAGCGGCGCGCACCTGGCAATCTCCGTGGCGCTGTGTCCTACGGACACAGCTGATCACTTGATGTGGTAAAAGGCCAATCACAGCAGCCTTTTGCCACATGATCAGCTGTGTCCAAAGACACAGCAGATCACCGAGTAAATGCAGTGGCCAGTTGTCGGCTGCACTTTCCTCATGCTGTGACAGTACTGCCAACAACCGGCAATTGTCAGAAAACAGATCGGCACTGATGATCAATGCCCTGATGATCAGTGCCCAGAAGTGCTACCCACCAGTGCCACCCACCTGTGGCAGCCACAAGTGCAAAGCAGTGCCACACACCTGTGCTCATCAGTGCCACCCATCTGTGCCTAGCAGTGCCACCCACCTGTTCACAGAAGTGCCACCCAGCAGTGCCCTGTAGTGCCCCCCATCAGTGCCACCAATCAGTGCTGCCCAGCAGTGCCGCCAGTGCCACCCAACAGTGCAGCCCATCAGTGCCACATATCAGTGCCCATCATTGCTGCATATCAGTGCAGCATCATCAGTGTTACCTATCAGTGCCCAGCAGTGCTGCCTATCCGTGCCCCCTCATCAGTGCCGCCTATCAGTGCCCATCAGTGCTGCCTCATCAATGCACATCAGTGAAGGAGAAAAATTACCTGTTTGCAAAATGTTATAATAGAAACAAAGAAAACTTTTTTTTTTTAATTTTTTTTGCTCTCTTTTTGTTTATAGCGCAAAAAATAAACACCCAGTGTGATGAAATACCACCAAAAGAAAGCTCAATTTGTGTGAAAAAAATGAAAAGAATTTCATATGGGTACAGTGTTGCATGACCATGCAATTGTTCAAAGTGCAACAGTGCCGAAAGCTGAAAATTGGCCTGGGCAGGAAGGGGGTTTAAGTGCCCAGTAGGCAAGCGCTTAATTGATTTGTAATATTCAAAACAAACTCACCCATCCATCCACGTCTGCATGCTTTATTTTGCTGAGAATTCACTCTGAAAAACACCCCCTAGCATTTCTGGCCATGGCAATCTTAAGTAAGGGCAGAAGATTCATGTAGCATTTACTTTCTGGAATCCATCTGTCCTTAGTTCAGGCATGCAGGCAGGAGGGCATGCTTAGCTGAACCCCCCCCCCTCTCATCCCTTCCTGAAGATTCCTGGAAACCGGGAAGTAACTGAACAAACATAAAAAAAGTTTTAAAGTAAATAAGTAAAGTAAATATGATATACATTCCTATCTATTTATTAATTCTAGCAGCATAAGGATTAAAAATAGTCAATGTTGAGTGAGAGAGTTAAGCTCTGCTTTAAAACATGAGTAATTATTTTAAAACCAGTTTTTAACTATATATATTACTATTATAACAAAAAGTCTTATTGAAATAAACAACAGGTAAATTAAGTAAAGTAGTGGATAACATTCAGTTTATTGTAGTTGTCTACTACACAAGGTAAATCTTTCAATACATTTGAGATTTGTATTTAGTAAAAGCAACATTTTTTCCCACCAGCTTGATGCAATATCTTATTATTTTTGGCTGTGGATGAGCATTGTTGGCCAAGAGATTTGGGGAATAGAATAATGACCTTCAGGGTCTCCAAGGTTATGGGGTCATTAGCCATTGTTTTTACAGCTTGTCTACACTAATTCTACAAATCTTTTTCAGGTATTCAGTATTCTTGCAGTCTATGGAAGTAAAAAATTCCAGTGGATATATGTCATCTAATTCAATTCTGTTTTACAGCAGTTTCTACAAATAGGTATCAACAGCCAGAAACCATGTAACGTGCTCTGATGTTTAAAATAGGAAAGTTGTAAAAAAATAAATTATATAAATATATATATATATATATATATATATACACACACACAAATAACTTGTCATTAAAATGTAGAACATACATTAGCTTTTTATTAATAAGTAATAAATAAATGTCCTTCAGCAGCTGGTACCATCTTACTAAGTTTTAAGGAAGATAATACATTGCATACTATTTTTCTAATAAAAAAAGGTGGTTACAGTATCTAAGCTTTATAGGCATATACTTCCATTGCCTTGTTTAGAAACAATCCTGTCACAATATCTATATAATGTATTTGTCGATTGCAAGGGTGCCAGACATAATTAAAATTAACCTCCAAAAAAGCCCCCTAAAAAACCATGTATTCACTTTCATTTCAAGAAAATGTATTTAGTGATGCATAGGATCCATTATTTTGTGTGTTAGAAGGATTTGTTTTCTCCTAAAAAAATTTGGTACTGAATCTTAAAGATGGAAAAAAAAATATAAAAGGAATTGCTAAAATTAATGTTTAGAGATCAAATATATTACAGATAAATGAGCAATTATTTAAATTCATTAAACCACTGCTGGTGCAATGTAATCTCATATATGGGTTTATGAGCATTGAACATAATGTAGTTTTCCAGTTGTTAGACATGGTTTTCCATTCTTGATCCTAAAATGGCAATTGACAGAATGACAGAAGATCGCACAATGTAAATTGTAAAATAGTTACTAAATATAAATAATGTATTTTTTTCTAAGATACACACACAGAAATAGTTAAATAGTTTTTCTATTTTACATGAATGTCATTACAAAATCTTCAAACAGAGGTGGTTCAAATTTAGCTAGTTATCTTTAGCAGGATAACAAGAATCTAGTATCCTGCTGTACAGCTCCAGGCCCAGAATTAAGGCTTCAGCAGCACAGGGAATTAACGGCCAACATTACTTTCTGCATTTAAGACAAGTTATGTTTTTCCCTTGTGATCAAACTTGGAAAATACTAATAGCTAAGGCACCTACAGATTTTTTTTTTCACGAGTTATAGAACAATACAAAAACCATTTCACAAAGTACAGGGAAAAACTTGGAAGATAAATTATAATTAACAAAAAAAAAAAAAAAAAAAGCTTAACCTTGTTAGATTTCTTTCGTTGAGACGTACTGTATAAAAAATATCAAACATATGCTCTCAGTGCTCTTTAACACCATTAACATTTAAAAATGATTGATGGCGTTATACCAATACCATTTACAGAGTTTCAGGCAGATCTGTTTTTATGTTAATCATGCAACCTGGTACTTAAAGTAAAGGTTAAATAGACATAAAATCTTACACTGCAAAAGTTAACAGCATATATTGCCTTACATGTCAAGTTACACTTTCCCTTTTTAAAAATTAAAATGAATGTATGGCTTAAAAAGTTTAATCAATTAATAAGCATTTTGCTGCAATGTGGTACAGAAACTCATTTCTGAACAAATATCTAAATAAAGTGCTGTCTTTGTTAAATGCCCCCTTGTGATGGAGCTGACTTCACCTATTGCCAAGTTATATTAATATGTAAGAGTTAGAAATTCCCCCTCATCCCTTTATACCAAGTTCTCCAGAGGTGAATGAACTTCTTACAGCCTTCAAAGGCACTGTGATGTACAGTACCTGAATAATTAATATTGTAGCAAATTTTCTTAGGCATTATGTTATTCACCAAGTATTTTGCGAACAGGTGAACAGCAACATACCACAAACCTTAATATGATGATTGTTTGATATATTGAGGTTGGATCACTAAAGGCAGACTGGCTGTTAATTTTGTAGGGGAATTACCACTTTGCAAGAACAATTTCCCTTAGTTTGGCAAAAATTCACTTTGCAAAGAGCACCCAATCAGGTGTAAAGAAAATAAAAAAAACCCAATATTTTTGCTTGCAGGTGATTGGATGATGGAAGTCAGCAATGCTTCATCTCATTCACTAAGCTAAGGGAAAATATCCATGCAAATTAACATCCAGATTGCCTTTAGTAAATTAACCCCAATGTGTGTTTTATATATGTGTTTTTTTCTTTCCTAGATACTACACATTTTAAATAAAAATATTAATTATTTCTATTACCCACCCCGGTATTTTAAATGCCAAAAACATTACTTCATTATGTTCTTTTTAGTACAAAAACAATATAAAACTCAACTCCAGCCAAAACTTTTTTGTTTAAGATAGCGTGGGAAGTAGTTAGCACATCGGTGTGGTTTTTACTGTATCACCATCTGTGCCCACACTAGGGAGATTATTGGAAAGTATGGGAAAGCAATGGAAAATCTCTCCAACTGGGATACTGATGGCATCAAAAGCATTTTTTCAGGGCGAGGAAAGTTTAAAACCTCTAGGAAGTTTTTTTTTTTACTGTTTCTGTCTCCATTTTGCTCATCTTCTTGTCCTGGGGTTACGTGGAATAAAATTGGGGGGGGGGGATTTTTGGCCAACAGAGCAATGCACATATTTGGCAGCACACCACAAATCATCAAGTGTTGTCCGAGAGTTTTAATGAAAAATGATCACATCACAAAGGACAGAGTGCACAATTTCGGAGCAAACAGGATCTCTTCATCAGGCATGTGACATGCCTGAAAAAGGGGTCCTGTGCAGCTTTGAGACATTGCACTATGTCCTTTGTGAGGTGATCATTCTTTGATAAAACCTTTCATGACGACACTCAATCTCTGGTGTGCTGGCAAATATGTACATTGACATGTGATGTCTCCAGTCTCCAGCTGGTTGTTGCTGCAACACCCACTACCTCAGAGTCCATTCCAGGAACGTGTGTAATATGAATATTGTCCTTTTCTTACCAATACAGGCACACTCACAAAAAAGGACAAACCCTTCCTCACTCTTTTCAATACTAAAAATCCAAAAATCAGATGCAATAGTAATTAAAGTGGTTGCAAAGGCTCAAGGCTTTTTACCTTCATTCATTCTATGTATGAAGGTAAAAAAACTTTCTCTGTGCAGCATCCCCCCACCCCCCCTAATACTCACCTAAGCCCCCTCTCGATCCAGCAATGTGCACTGGAGTCTCGGCTATCCCAGGACTCTCTCTCCTCATTGGCTGAGACAGCAGCAGGAGCTATTGGCTCCCGCTGCTCTCACTCACAGCCACGGAGCCAATGAGAAGAGAGAGGGGTCGGGGCAAATCCACAGCTCCATGTGTGAATTGACACACGGAGCAGTGGCTGGGGAGTGCGCATGCTCAGGTGCCCCCATAGCAAGCTGCTATATGTACATTGATATGGAAGGGCCAGGAGCGTAGGCGGGGGACCCGAGAAGAGGAGGATCCAGGCTGCTCTGTGCAAAACCACTGTACACAACAATTAAGTATAGACATGTTTGTTATATATTTTTTTTAAATTTAGGCCTTTAGAATCACTTTAATGATGCAATGGTGAACAATTTGATTATGGCCAGTGGGTGAAAGTACAGATTATATTAAATTATATGTTATATATTTTTGCCCAGATTGTTTAATAAATCTTAGTTCTTTGATTCATATGAGATTTTCAGTCACTCTGTATCATGAAAGTAACCCCTTGCTGACAACTGCCTCATCTGTAAGTACCAACAAAACAATATGTTGCAAATAAAGAAGCTGTCAAAAGGTCTTATGTTTAAAAATGATGAACGTTTAACAAGGCTACGCCTTTTCCAAGAACACGCAAGCCCATTTCCATCACCAGTTAAATTCTCCCACTAGTATTACTACAGTACTAGTAAAATAACAAACACATTACTTTGATATTTAATGTAGAACTAAGGGAAACATCTTTTTTTTCAATTTGAATAGAGTAAAGAAGGGTTATACCTCCTGTCAGTTTATTTCCACCTTTGTCCTATTGGGGAGATTTCCTTTCACTTCCTGTTCCAAAACAGGAAGTGAGAAAAAAATCCATCCAAAGTGAGGGAATCCCTGTTTGTCATTTGGGTCACCAGAACTAGTGTCCCCATTGAAAGATTTTCCCTTTATTCCTGTTCTGGGGACAACCCAAAATGTTGGATTATCTTTAACTTTCAATTTGGTAATAACAGTAAACATAATAAACCAACAGGGTAAATTACCCTAAAAGGGACACAGATCACAAAAAAACCTAGTGTCCTTGTCCCTCTCCGCTCTATCCAAAACTAAAAATAGTTTTGCCTTTAGTTATACTTTAATCTTATTTTGTATCAAGTAACAATACACTTCTGTAATTATTCAAAAGGTCCTGACTTTATATTAAAATAATGGACTGAAAGCCAGCATGTAATATAGGAAGGTGTACACTTTCCTGTCCTGTGAATGACAACTAATTCTTTGCTCTTTTGCAGATTTCTGGGCATTCCCGCTATTTGACAATACCAAGGTTCCTCCCACTGGCTGCTACATCACAACTGTTTCCTGTAACAATGTAGGGCAAGCGGGAAGAACAACAATGAGGAGTAAATGACATTCTATCTGATATACCAAGAAGGGTTGGGTGACAGCAGTATCCGGAGCTCAGCAAGAGAGTGAAGAATTCAATCACCGCCCACTGGACAGGTAAGCATACAACTTTTTCTGTTACAGACTTGTTCTCGGAAGTTATTTTAACATATCTGCAGGGTCAATTTAAGACATGTACAGAATCATATCACAATAGTCAACCGTTATATGTGTTTACTGTAGGTATATATATTTATTGGGGAAGCAGGCCAGAACCCCAAGTAGAAAACACATTAACTTTCAACTGACAGAAGCATAGGGAATGAATTTAAATAACCCACTGAAATTATATGATAAGCTTTAGTAAATTTACTGAAATTAGCATTAACAAATATCATTATTATGGTAGAACACAACTACAGAGCTCTATAGGACAGGCAAAATAAAGCAAGAGCATTGTGCGCATATTTGATAAGCTGAGACTGTATTTCTTGCCAACTATGATATCAGTCTTTTTTTATATACACCTGAAAAGTAACATCAATATAAGGAAACAATGGTATAAACCATTTCATCAAAAATTCATTGTGTCCCTGTTTCTTTACGAAACGTAATTTAATCAGAATGATGCATGTCCTGTGTTTTATCTTGACAGTTTCTGTATATCCAAGAAGAGCCTATTAAACACAAACGTACAGCAGGTTACTTGTTGAATAATGCATTTCAACTACTTAAAATTACCAAGAATTTGCTAAGATCTGCACATGAAAACATTCTGTTTCCTTTAACCCTTTAGCAAGCAAATATAGTGCCTTATGTATTAAAAGTGGAGAAAAGAAGTGCTGTGTTGCTCATGCCAACAACTTGGGTGTTGGCTTCCATTTCTCTAATTTGTACTGGAAAGAATATTTGAATGGTAAAAACAGTAGGCTCATTTTATTCCTTTAATTATTATAAATATGCCCTATGGGCTCCTAACTTGGGTTACCACTTTTTTGACTTCTTTACGTCTTAAAAGCATTTTTAAATTGTTTCAGTATCAAATAAGGAAAAAATATATAAAAAGATTGTAATTCAAGCATTTACAAACTCAACCAATTCAGTTATTTCGGAATTTTGTGAACTGGGTATATTGTTACCAAAATAATTTTTTTTTGCTATAAAATGCAGATAGACATAAGAAATGTCATTTTAGTAAATAATTTGGTATACTGTTCTTGCCAGGAATACTAGTTCTACATTCAATTACTGAATTAATGTGGAAGACAAAGCAGGACTTTTGCTAGAATATGGTATTAGAGATATGATTGATTCCACCGACTACGGCAATTGCATCGGTTGTCTTAATGGCGGAGCTGTCAGTGCCAAATATGTGTTTATCTTTTCATTCTGCCCATTCTGGAACACACAAATCAAATGTTTGAAGGACATTTCACTGACCTGTTACGGCCCTTCAAACACAATACTGGTATTACTCATGTAAGTGCCACATTTTGTAAGGGAAAAGCTTTATCAGTGACTGCTTTGCGACATCTGGCGGTCCATAGTATTTATGAAAATAAAATAGATTAAAAAATGTTATGTGTCTTTAAAGCTCTCTAAATTACATCTTTGTGCAAAAGGCTTTGGTACCCCCTAGCGGGGGCACAAATGTAGCCCAGTCTGAAGAAATACCACTTGGACTGCCAACAATCTATATGGTGCAAAGGTCACAAATCTTGAGATGCCATGACATGGTGACAATAGGACACTTTCCAGACAGAAGCTGACCCAGCATGAATGTAAAAAGGACCACGATCACATGTTCCCACACATTTATGTCAATAGATATAAAGCAACATGAACAGCATTCAATTCACAAGCTGATCCTTGGAATTTAACTCTATATGGTTCTGCACTGGGTTTAACCCATACAAATTCAGAAGCTTAAATATATTTACTTTGTATATGAATTATATTAACAAAAAGCACATCCTGCATTTGCTACATTTAAAGAATGAATCAGCATTTTAAAATAAAACATTAATAGCAGTAAATGATTTCTGAAACATCTATTCTGTTTGATCACAATAAAAGAATCACTTTCCCAAATAAACCTGTTGTAAATATATGCATAGCACAGAATTTTATCAAACCTTTTTACAATATATCAACAAGATCCGTTATTAATTTGGAACTTTTTACTAAACTGACTACATAACAGTTATGTTATTGCAGGAAACGGGTAAAAAAAATATGAGGTCCTAATGCCTCACATGGCTTATTCATACAGACAATGAGCTGAATCTTGAACAAGCAGCACATCTTCTGACACTTGCACAGGCATTGTTTCATGTGCCTCTGGCATATGTACTGCTATCAACTACAAATAGTAATTTGTTTCATGGTATGTCACTCAAATTCTACAGGTAAGAGCATTAAAAAGCAGTAATGCATCCCTATGCACACACTAACTGATAGAAATGCATTCACCTAACACACTTGCAAAAAAAAATAAAAAAATTCAGGGCTTAGGACTCTCCCACTTCCCCATGTGACAGCACTGGTCCAACCACCAAGCACCAGTGATGTTACATGAGAGTAAGTTGAGAGAGCCACATTCTAACCCATAACTGGAAGTACTGGGTATTTATTTTGCTACTGGCATGCGAATGGAGTGGCGGAGGAGGGAAGTAAAAAACAAAAAAAATCAATAATTCAACTATCAGTCCCTCCCCTCAAGCCAGGGTACTAGGTGTAATCCTGGACTATGACCTATCCTTTCGACCCCAAATCCAATCGCTGTCAAAAGCTTGTAGACTTTACCTCCGTAACATCCCTAAAATTTGCCCCTATTTAACTAATGAAACCACCAAGCAATTTATTCACTCCCTTGTTATCTCTTGCCATGACTATTGCAACTGCCTTCTCATAGGCCTAGCCCTCCATAGGCTATCCCCTCATCAGTCTATCATGAATGCTGCTGCCAGACTTATTTACCTTACCAACCACTCAGTGTCCGCTGCTCCTCTCTGACAATACCTCCACTGGCTTCTGATTGTCCAGCGAATTAAACTCAAAATGCTAACAACAACATACAAAGCTATTCACAACTCTGCCCTGAGCTAAATCACCAATTTTGTCTCCAAATATCACCCAAACCGTCCGCTCCTCTCATGATCTCCTGCTCTCAAGCTCCCTTGTCTCCTCCTCCCATGCTCATCTCCAGGACTTCGCTAGAGCCTCTCCAATCCTCTGGAAATCTCTACCTCAACCTGTCCGGCTATCCCCTAATATGGTTGCCTTTAGGCTATCCCTGAAAACTCATCTCTTCAGGGAAGCTTATCAATTCAATTAAACATTTATCACTTCCATCAGTTCATCACCCACAGTTATAACCTTTTGTACCACTTGCCCCACCCTATTAGATTGTAAGGTTTTATGAGCAGGGCCCTGTTAATCCTCTTGTTTTTTTATTGTATTGTAACGGTACAGTCTCCCTTTATATTGTAAAGTGCTGCTCAAACTGTTGTACAGCTAAAACCTGTATAATAATTTGTCCTGCTGAGGGGGTAAGTATAAAATGAACCTCTTGTTTTGCCCACATGGGCAAAGCTCAGGTTTGCATTACCATCACTTTAGATTTGTACTAAATGTTAGCTTTATAAATAAGATCATTTAAAATTTCTAATTTAAAAATAATAAAAACAACAATATACAGTTTTTGTTTTTTATTTGAAAAAAAATAATACCCTTCAGTAAGTGTTTGTCCATTATTGTGTCATGTGTTCACCAGTCCAACAACATTATTATGCTGTATGAGTCTGTATAACTACGTATACAATCTGCCTCTAGCCTCATCAATATTCTATACAAGATATTCCATATTTAGTGAGCACACATTATTACTAGGCATCAGTTAGTACTCCACCGTCTTCCTGTAAATTTATTTCATAGGGGATCTGTTCAACAAGGGGATTCCTCTAATAATAAGCCCATGGCATAAATCCTTATTAAGCAGGACCTGAAATTATTATAGGTTAATGATACATACTATTAAGAACAATAAGGGAATTTTCTTTAGCATATTGAGCAAAATGAAGTGTTCAAATAGACTGCAGCTTCAGAGACTTCCGTGGGCTGATTCATTATGACCAGAGAAAATTAAATCAGCAAATAGGCAGACTTACTATCAATAGTAACCAATAGAGTTTAACTTTTCATTTCATAGAATTTTTTGCAACACAGTTGAATACTGTCCAAGATATGTTTTGATCTAACAGGTAAAGTGATATTAAAGGTTTTTTTACTAAAATATTTATTTTATTTATTACAGGTACTTATATAGCACCATCAATTTACACAGCTCTTTACATATACATTATTCATTCATTTCAAGTCCTAACCCTTAAGGAGCGTACAATCTAAGGTCCTTAACATACATTCATACATACACATTACAGGACCAATTTAGATAGGAGCCAATTAACCTACCAGCATGTCTTTGGAGTGTGGGAGGAAACTGAAGTACCCAGAGGAAACCCACACAGGCACAGGGAGAACATGCAAACTCCTTGCATGTAGTGCCGTGGTTGGGATTTGAACCAACAACCCTAGTGCTGCCATGCATGAGAGCCAACCATTTAGCCACTGTTCTGGCCAAATATAAAAAGATTTTAAATATCCCTGATCTGTGCAATGATCTTGCACAGAGCGGTCCCTTATCTCTTCTTCTTCAGTTCCCTGCTGGGGCTGTCTACTCCTCCTTTCCTGCAGGTGCCCCCTCAGCAAACTGTGTGCTTAGAGGGACTTTTGCAGGCATATTCCTGAGCCAGGCTGTGTGTATCCACAGACACACACAGCACAGCTCAGCCATGCTCCCGCTCTCTCCTCACAGGATTTGACTGACAGCATCAGGGGTTAATAACCTCCACTTCTCTCAGAGTCTCCTGCAAGACTAGGAAGAGACAGCAGGGCTGCTGCAGAAGAGGACAGTGCTGGATCATGAAAGAACTCAGGTAAGTGTTAGGGGAGGAAACAGTTAGTGGGTGTTTTTTACCTTAATACAGGAGTGCATTAAGGTAAACAATAGCCTTTAGAACCACTTTAATTTTTCAGGACAATTTTTCAGGGTGTACCCTTTAAGCAGTACTGAAACACAAAACATTAACAAAATGTTAAAAACAACCTCTGTAAAGAAAAAACATTTATACAGCCAGCTGGACACTAAGTGTGAAGCCCAAGGTGGAACCACAGGATTGGAGATTCGTCATCTGCCACAGATTTATTTGGGTCTGAGTCCCAAAGCTCATTTTGGCTTTTTATTAGGTTGAAAGTCCAACAGCAAAAGTAAGGGTTAATACACGCCTGTGGTTGCAACCAGATGTTTGGATTTACACTTTTTCTTCAGCTTCGTTGGAAAAGTGGGTCTCTTCTTCTCTTCTTGGAAGGTTGGAAACACATTCACTATTGTGGACATTTATTGAGCATGAAATCTTTTCAGGAGTTCTAATCTAACTGATTATTTAATTTTAGTGCTGCACATTTTGTATTATGGTATTTGAGGTTGTGCATCTTTAACCTGTGCTAGCTGCTCTTATCACATGGTTTAATCCAAACGCAGAATTATACTGGGTTTGATTTTGATGGAAAGCAATATAACATGAGTGAAACCACACAATATCACAACATGTAAGAACTTATACAACAGCTTCAGGTGCAGAATGGGCCACAAATTGCAATTTGGCGAGTACCATGAATAGGTTGGAACAGTAACCGGGAACCTTTTCTGGTTATAGAACAGGGACAGTGACCCCTTGAGAGTACAACTGGTACAGAGCAGCAAAAAGCACTGCTATTTTGTTGGAAGTGATAGCCACTTTCAACAGCATTAGGCAAAATGCAAAGCTCCGGCCTGTAGCCTCCGTGCAAATGAACCCATACATCAGAGATACCTTGGATCCATAAGGCTGCGAAGGTCACCAAGCGTCCCTTCACATACATGAAGTAGGGGTGTTAACCCATTAGGAGGAAGGCTTGTTTTCTGTCTTGGTGGGTTTGGGGCTCCAGTACATTTTCTGAAAGGAAGTTTTCTGTGTTGCCCCAAGTTCTGAAAACAATGAAAGGAATCGTTCTTGGTTCAAAAAGGAGATATCATCTAATCTGAAGGCTTCTGCTGCTTCCATACCGAGCATTGACAAAAAGGCGTTCAATTTTGAAAGGCATACATCATAACTGCTTCTTGCAGGGAAGCTCTGCTGACCTGCATACTATTCACAGCACTTTCCTAATGTGCAATAACATAAGCCCCAGGTGAAAGAGTTGACAGAGAAAATCTCCCAACCCAGAATTGCAAGAGTTCCAAGCTGCAAAATGCAAAGCATTCTCTGAATGGAACTAAGTGGCCAACCTCTTCTATTCACAATGCATCGGGCTGGCCGCTCAGCACAAATCCCAGAAGCAGGTTGAGATCACTGGAGTAGCAGTATCTACTTCATGAGTGCCAGCTTACAGAGGCATTGGCCAGCTATGGTATATACTGTACATAGTTACATTGGTCCAGGGTGGACCAATGTAGCTGTGTATAACATGCTGATGTCTGGAAATATTCTTTAAAGGACCAGTGTTGTTAACATGTTGTATTCCAATAAAGGCATGCGGTTAACATATATTGACAGGATTCAGCTTATGAATTGTTGTTTTATGTACATGTACTTTTATAGGTTCTTCAAATTTATATAAACATCAAGCCAACCAGTGAAAAGGGTAGGGACAAACTCTATTCATTATATAGTACTTGAAATGTGGATGCTGTGTCTAAAATACAAGGCAAGTAGAAGAAAATGGACTGGTCATTGGGATTATCTATGGTCTCATTGCAGCTGATCGTTTCATCATTACTAACTTACTATGGCATGTTCTGAACTGGGGAAGGCAGACATCTTGGTAGAGGCAGAGCTTTGCCTTCTCACAGTGACTGGTGATCTGATGACTGTTGGAGCACTATTCAGGAAGCCGCAATGTAGATAAAAAAATTGCAGATACACAAAATGGATGAAGCAGAAGCAGGGAGATCCTTGTACTCTGGGTTCTCAGGTGCAGCTTCCTTTTCAGAAAGCAGAACAGTGAACAGTATAGGAGTGACTGGAGGAGAGGCTAGCAGTCAGAGGCAACAGTACCACAGATGATACCACCCAGCAGATATACAGAAATAGGGGTTAAGGCACTCAATGCACAGGCAAAGGAAGTGCACTGCAAATTTTTTAAGAATTCAAGACAAAAAGTAAACTTTTCAGGGTACCGCTTGAGTGCAATTAATGCTTCTTAATGTTCCATATAAAATGACAGATCTCCATATTCTTTGGTTAGCTTAAGTCGGGAACAGTTTAAAAATTAAATGATTTAGACCTGTGAGTAAAAACTGTAAGTAAATACTGTAGGAAAATATAAATAAAATCATCCAAATAGTCAGTATTTTATTAAAGAGCTGAATGAGGAGAACTAAGTTTACATGAAGCAAGGATTTATATTAAAGTATATGTAAACCCTCATCTTGTAAAACTACCCATTTAGTTTAAAATAGAAATGAAAGGCAAAACATTTGTGTATAGAAAAAAAAAAAACATTCTAAACACCTTTTCCCCCTTTTTTTTTTATAAGTGATCACATTCCCTTTGTTCTCAGCTGTATAAGAGCTAGGGGAGGAGAAACAGCAGGACACTGAAGTCTTTCAGTGAAAGGCTGTTCACCTGGGTGTCAAGATAAAACTGATAATTGGAGCAGAGCAGGCTGAGTTTCAGCACAGCTAGAGATCTGACCACGATGTGTTCTCCTGCTTAGTGTGGTCAGTTTTTAATAGAAAAGCAGAGAGTGTGGCAGGAACACCAGGAATTTCATACAAAGGAAGTAATACAAAGAGAACAGGACACATTTTCATACAAGTACATGGTACAGCAGGCATATATAAGAAATATGAAATGTAGGGTTTACATATTCTTTAATTATTGCCTACCACAAATACATTTCTCTCACTGCAGCTAAGCCATAGTTATGAGAGTGAGTTCTGCTAAACAGCTAAATTAATGTGGCTTGTCTACAGTTTCCCTTTACAGAGAATCTAGTTTCCTTTTCCCTTTTAACATGTACAGTTAGGTCCATATATATTTGGACACATGCACAAATTTCATCATTTTGGCTCTGTATGCCACCAGAATAAATTAAAACGAAACAATCCAAATGAATTTGAAGTGCAGACTTTCAGCTTTAATTCAAGGGGTTGACCATAAATATCAAGTTCACATTTTAGGAACTGCAACCATTTTTATATACAGTCCCTCCATTTTCAGGGGCTCAAATGTAATTGGACAAATTAATATAATCATAAATAAAATGTTAATTTTTAACCATTTCAATACCGGGTACCTTTACCCCTTCCTGCCCAGGCCATTTTTCAGGTTTCAGTGCTCTCACACTTTGAATGACAATTGCGCGGTCATACAACATTGTACCCAAACTAAAATTTTAGCATTTTCTTCACACAACTAGAGCTTTCTTTTGGTGGTATTTAATCACCGCTGGGATTTTTATTTTTTGCTAAATTAACAAAAAAAGACAGAAAATTTTGAAAAAAACACACGTTTTTCTTTGTTTCTGTTATAAAAGTTTGCAAATAAATAATTGTTCTTCATAAATTTAGGCCGAGATGTATTCCGCTACCTGTCTTTGGTGAAAATAACCCAAATTAGGATGTATTTTTTAGTTTGTAGGAAAATTATAGAGTTCACAAACTATGGTATAGATCTGAAAATTGATCAATCCTGAAGTACTGACGGCCAATCTAATTTCTTGAGGTCCAAGAATGTCAGAACAGTACAGATATCCCCGAAATGACCACTTTTTGCAAAGTAGACAGTCCGACGTACTTCATAAGAGGCATGGCGAGTTTTCTGAAGTTGTATTTTGTTGTCATAATTTTTCAGAAAATTAAAAAATTAATAAAATTATTTTCACTATTTTTTTTTCATACTGTCACCAGTGCTGTACAGCATCATCATATAACTGGCATGGCGGTGATCAGGGACACTGACAGTATGAAAAGAAATATATAAATTTTTTTTATTAATTTTAAATTTTTATTATATTTTTTTAAGATTTTTTTTTCATATTTCACTATGACCAAAGTAGTACAATATTACCATAGTAACATTGTACTACTTTGGGGAAGTGATCAGGATTTTTTTTTTTTTTACACAATTTGCTTATAGCAAAGAATTACTTTGCTATAAGCAAGCATTTACCTGAATGACATCAATTCATTCAGGGTATTTTTTTTTTTGTGCTTAGCTGTGATTTGGCCACAGCTAATCACATGACATGTGCATGTGATCGCTGTGACCATTCACAGCTAAACACTAGTATACAATGGATGGCATGAATGAAGCCATCGATTGTATACAACTGTCATGTGACCTGTTGTGATTGGTCACAGCAGGTCACATAGTACTGGCAACGGGGGGCCGGTACTCAGATCTGTCATCGGCCGCGTCCGACAGATCGCGCCGCTGAGCTGCTTTGCAAGCACGAAAACTGCGCATGCCCGGGAGGATGCCATTTGGCGTCCACCCCGGAAATCTACAGCATTTTGCCGGCCGCCAAATGGCTATTGGTCGGGCGTCTTTTGGTTAATATTTTGTTGAGAAACCATTTAATGTCAATGACTGTCTGAAGTCTGGAACCCATGGACATTACCAAAGACTGGGTTTCCTCCTTTCTGATGCTTTGCCAGGCTCTAACTGCAGCTGTCTTCAGTTGCTCTTGGTTTTTGGGTATTTCTGCCTTTAGTTTTGCCATCAGCAGGTGAAATACATGCTCAATTGGGTTGAAATCAAGTGACTGACTCAGCCATTGCAGAATATTCCACTTCTTTTCCTTCAAAAGCTCCTGGGTTGCTTTTGCAGTGTGTTTTGGATCATTGTCCATCTGTACTGTGAAGCGCCGTCCAATCAACTTTGCTGCATTTGGCTGAATCTGGGCTAACAGTATATCTCTAATTCTTTTCTTTAAACCCCTTGATTTGGTGTATATCTGTAAACATTTATTTACATAGGAGCATTGATATTAGTTTATTACATTTGAAGGCTCTGCTTCCTGCTTAGTAATTTCTATCTGCTCACACCTACTGAAACAATAGCCTCTCTTCATGGCTAATTGAGTAATCTCAATTCAGCAGCCATTTAGCAGGGTTGCTGTTGACCAAATCTATAGATTACGAAATGTAATATTTCTCTGATATGATCTGGTAAATTAAGAGTTCTTACCCAGAAGTGGAAGCTTCCACACAACAACAGCAATTTATTGGTAAATAATATGAAGGTTTAAGACTAACATGAGCAATCTATCTAGTTACCTAAAAGAAACATTATTAAGTGAACTCTACTATATTACAAAATACAAACAGTGATACAAAAAAGATATAAGACAAACATTTAGATAACTGACTTGGTGTCACTGACATCCCCAGTGACACCAATACAGTGATTAGTACTAATAAAAAGCACTGACACTGTACTAATGACACTGGGAAACAAGGGCATAACATCTGGGGCAATCAAAGGGTTAATGTTGTGCTGTTTTACTATGGGGGCTCTGTTTGTGTCTCACTGTAAGCACTCTGCTTCGTACGGCTCTGCAATGTGCCCCCTACCCAGGACTGCAAAATCACTTTTATATTTAATTTTGCGCACCTGTGCCGCCCTGTAGCAGTATTTCTGCTATAGGGTGGCGCGGAAGCGGTTAATGATGCCAGTTCATAACTTTTTCCTGGGAAATTAAGTATTCATGAAAGGCTGGCCACCTTCTCTGCATATCTAAATGAGGTATCCTTTGAAGTGGATATTTGTGAAGCCAACAGGTTTGGGTCCCATTGTTAGATAAACTAACTCTGGCAGGAACCCTCTGAAAGAGGATTCTCAACAGAGGAGTGTCAAGACTTCTGGTACATAGTAAAGAAATTGCACTGAATAGAATATTCCCTCTGGCAACTTAAACCATCCCTATCTATCTGTAGAACAGGGATTTATGAGAAGACAAATTACACACCCACACTGATACAGCTCTAACTGAAATATATTCATAATTACAATATTATTTACAGTTGTAATGGAAATTTCAGATAAACTCAAACAGTTGCTGACCGTACTTTTTCCATGCAGACAACCAATGGCAGGAGAGTCTACAAAGCTTTTTATGAAGTACAAACAGCAAACTATGGAACAGTAAGCAAGTAAATAAAGAATTACTTTCAGGCAAACATAACGACTCTAAATGTTTAATCACTGAAAATAACCTTTTCTGAGCTGTAGAATTATCTGTATGGTTACATCCATGACTCAGGCCTACACTCTGTAAGCATGCATGCCTAGTACCTGAAACATGAGACTGTCGGTATATTTGACTACGAAATCTTTTTTGGTGGAGGCTTATGTTGAAAATATATAACAAAGTCACAGACAAAAATAAAAATCTGCTGTGGTTTATAGCCATCCCTTAAAGTGGTTGTAAAGGCTCAAGATTTTTACCTGCATTCATTCTTTGCATTAAGATAAAAAACCTTCTGTGTGTAGCAGTGGTCCCAGCCCCCTCAATACTTACCTGAGCCCCATGGAGATCCAGCGATGTGTATGACAGTTTCAGCTGTCCTCATTGACTGAGACAGCAAGCTGGAGCCATTGGCTCCTGCTGCTGTCAATCACAGCCAGTCAGCCAATGAGGAGAGAAGGGTGCGGAGCCAAGCCATGGCTCCTTGTGTGAATGGACACACGGAGCAGGGGCTCAGGAACATGGAAACTTAGGTGCTCCCATAGCAAGCTGCTTGCTATGGGGCACCCAACAGAAAGGAGCCAGGAGCGCCAGCAGGGGACCCAAAAAGAGGAGGATCCAGGCTGCTCTGTGCAAAACCATTACACAGTGCAGGTAAGTATAACATGTTTGTTATTTTAAGGGGAAAAAAAAGAACCTTTAGTATCGCTTTAATTTACAAAAATGGTTTAATTGCAGTCTGTGTTACTGTTAGAGGGTTTTCCTCACCTTCTGCATATTAGTATGACTTCAGCAGTACAGAAAGTAAGGGGAAACCTCAGAGCTCCCAATACCAGTAAGAACCTGATAGGAGTTTTAAACAACTATATCCAAAATGAGAGAAAAGTTTTGGCTTTACAGGCACTTTAAGCATTCACTTGTTTCAACACTTTGCCACCTCTGTGGTTTACATGTGGGGCTCACATGCAAACTTCTACTGTTAGTGTGATTTATTCTTTCAAATGGCATGTAAGGGACCATGAGTTGCTTTATAAAGAAAAGGTTTAACTGAAATCAACAACAGCACAAAAACTGTTTAGCAATTGTTTCAATTACCAACAATATGGATTATAATGGAGGTATTTTACATTTTCCTGAAATTCTTTAGTAAGGTAATAAACATTGGAGTGGATGTGTCCCCACAGTATGTGTGACAATATCATATAGAATGCTATAGAATATCTTCGCATAATCCCTGTCAAACCGATGATATATAGGAATTATTAGGTTGGCAATTGTAGTTAGCATTACTAACAGCTCCACCACCTGGTGGGAAAGAAATTCTGTTTTAGTTTGGCAGAAACTAATGCTGCCTAAATACTTCTCTCCTAATGCACCAGCAACATGTATTGTACTTGCTGTCCTTTAATAGCTGGCAATATTAATATTTGTCACCTTATCACTAAATGCCAATTTCAGACACATGATCATAAAACTACATTACCTAATCTACAGAAAGGTGTTTAACAGGGGCAGCAAAGGTAGAATATCTGCTAAATCGCAAAACCCATCCTCATATTGCAAGCATATCTCCTCACTGCCTGAGATCTCCTAACATATTGCAAACCAGCATGCTTACAGCTTCCTGTACAAATTATGAATATTGTTTTGGGAAGCATCCTGCATGTGCCAAAATCAAAACACATTTCTCTTTATTAAATAAAAACATTTTAATACTGCAGGGAGAGGAGGAGTCAGGAAAATAGCATGCCTCTAGCAAGAGGGAACACATAACTGCATATGTTTTGTTATGAAATGTTCAATCAAACAGGTATACTTTTTTTCTTTATTTACCCTTTACTAGAAAGGACAGAGTATACCAAAGACAGTGTTTTGTACTCCACCCTAAAGCAGACAATGGTTTTCATATAACAGCCATTCTTAGTCTAAGTTCACAGTCAGCCAAGGGGTGGTAAAAACAGGTGGATGATCTGTGTTTTTACTACCCCCTCCCAAACTGACAACAGCCATCACAGGAGGAAGCTCTTTCTCTGATTCAAACTCCCTCACACGCGCTTTCTCTCCCCTGATGCAGTAGCTCTGAGCTCAGCGTTTGACAGCTCATTCCTGTGATGGTAGAGGTAAACAGTATTCAGTCGCATTATTATCTCCTGAACACCAGCAAACCACAGCTCAGCCATCTCTGCAAAGTGAACTTAGGATCACTTTTCTGGGGAGACTTGCACATGATATTGATGTTTAAACATCAGTATTCTGCCAAATTCCTTGTGTTTATTTTGCACATATTTGTGTGAATGTGCATACATGAGTAAAATGAATTCTAGTTCTCAGAATGGAATTTTAACCTCCTCAAATTAACATTTTAAGCACATATACGCATAAAATACTGACCGGCAGCTCAGATTTCTGTAATTTTTTTAATTCATCTATACGCAGCACATGTTTAGGCAGCTGTGTGTGTAAGTACATTGAAAACAATGTGCTGCATTGAGAGCTAAGTTTTAAGGCAGCAGTGTGCAAAGGGCCTAAAGGAATGGTAAAGTCTGCCACCAATGTGAAAAAAGCCTTGAAGTGTTACTAAACCCAAAACAGTAAAATCAGTCTGTATATGCAGTAAAGCATGCTTGTTATACTCACTGTGGAACCTAAGGGGTTAATCATCTGCATTGTGTAAAAATGCTGTTTGATCTGAACTTCTCTGCCCCTTCTTTTGTTAAAATGCCCACACTGATAAGACTGACTGAACTGTGCCCTTCTGCACATGCTCAATTTAGTGTGTATTCCTAGAGAGGTTTTTTTCTTGGGAGAGTGCATGTGATCAGCGCAGGGCCAATCAGCACTGTCCAGACAGAGGTCAGGGGATTTCAATCCTCCTACAGAAAACTCCTACAAGTTTTAACCAGTGGTCAGCTGAAGTCACAAGACTGCTCTAACTGCTGATGAGAAAAGGTATTTAGCCATTTATATTTACTAAAATAATTGCACTTCCATGTTGAGTGTACTGTGGGACACCAGATATAGTAAATGCAGGGTTCAGGGTTTAGTAACACTTTAAAGTGGATCTTCACCCATTTTTTAAATTTATGGTCATCATAATGCCAACCCATAGTGCATTACTAAATGGATATCAAATTTTTTTTAATTATTTGAATGTATCTTTTTTTTCCATTTTTCCCAGGCTGCTTAGGTTAGCAATGCAATTGGGCTGTCCCGTTGACTCCTCGGATATCTGTGTCATCGATACCAGTCTTTGGGTAGCCTAAATTTGTAATATTGCATTATTACTGCACAGGCACAAGGCCAAGAGGTGCATGCTGGGTAGCCAGCTGCACAAAATTCTGGAAATAAATGGCTGGCAGATTCACATGCCCACAGCTGAGATGGCTGGCACCAGGACATATGCAGGGGATAATAAATGCCAAGGTAGGCAAGTACATATTGTATGGACGTTTCTGACATTATTATTATTTGGAATTAAATGCAGCTATTGCTAAGAATCCAGAGGATTTTTTTTACATTTTTGTTGGAAGACTGTAGCTCCTTTTTAATATGCTTCAAACCTCAGAAATATACCCAAGGAAATCACAGAATTTTAATCTTTACAGTGAACTTAGTGACACTCATTAAAAGGTTGCAAAACTATGGATGCAACTTAGATGCTTCTTGCCAGGGGTGGACTGACCATTTGGAAACTCGGGCACTGCCCGAGGGCCTGGGGTCAGTAGGGGGCCCCATGAGATGCCCCTGGTATCTTTTTCATAGGCTTTTTTGAGTTTGGGCAACGACACAGGGGCCCCATGATCCCCTATTGCCCGGGGGCCCCATGAGTTGTCAGTCCGCCCCTGCTTCTTGCTGAACATTTGGTGCTTACCAAGTTCATTAATATATCAATCAGTATTGACAATTGTAACTGAAATATAAAACACTGATCTGGTTGTTCCACATATAGAAGCTTTCAAATGGTATTTAGTATAAACCCTTCATCACTTCAGACAAGTACAATTTATACCTAGGCCTCTCTGATACTTTTAAACAAGAAATCAACAAGAAGATGCTTAGAAGCTTGAGTGTATTGAGGCTGATTTACTACTCAACTTTTCCAGGGAATTTTCACTTTGTTCACTTTGCCAGGGGATTTTCATAGAGATTAATGAGTGAGGTGAAGCTCTGGTGACTTCCATCATCCAATCATGTGCAAGAAAAAATTTTGTTTTTCAAAGTTAAAATTCATCACATTGACTAAGCTCAGTTCTGAGATCTCTAGAGAATTTTCCTATTTTCATGAAGTTCAGTTTTGTATACAACCTGAGTAATTCCATCATTATTTTGTAATATCTACTTTTCTCTTTAATTTCCCTTGAATATGCATATGAATCTGTGTTTACATGTGTATGTAAACCTGTCTTCCATATCCACTTCAGCTCTAGAAGATGTCACTCCCTTCACGGCCAGGCCATTTTTTGCTTTTTTAGCACTCTGGTACTTTAACTAGTAATTGCGCAGTCATACAATGTTGTACCCAAATTAAATTTAAACATGTTTTTTTCCACACAAACAGAGATTTCTTTTGGTGGCATTTGATCACCAACTTATAACAGGACTGTGATACTGTGGCGGGAAAGCTGACACTACTGATGCTTGGGGGGGGGGAACTGACTAAGTACCACTGAGATCACCAGTGACACTAATACAGTGATTAGTGATAATAATATACATTGTCACTGTACTAATGACACTGGCTGGGAAGGTGTTAACATCTAGGGTTAAGGGGTTAAATGTGTGCCTTCCAATGTGCATTTGTTAATGTGCAGGCCCTAAACCCTGAAGCAGTCAGAGACATACTGGTTTGCCTGCACAGGTAACCCGTCCGCAGTACATGGCGGGCAGGTGGTCCACAAGTGGATATAATTGTCCACCAGTTGGTAGACCCTTGTATAAGCAAGTTCCTCTCTTCCATTATTTTTCCTGGGAGATGCAGGCTTCTTTGCTTAGTTTAGGAGCATAGGTATCCCAGCAAAGGAAATAGATGACCTTAGATGACCTGTTGGGAAAAATGTCTATAGCATCAGCTAAAACATTTTATCCAATAGACTATCGTCTATTGTCCTTCCTTGTCAGGGCAGAGATAAGATTCGGAATGATGGATTAGAGAATTTTATATACATATGCATATTTTTACAAATCTGTATTTTTCAGTTGACATTTTATTTATTGCCTTTCATTTACAGTATGAGGTCCAGCAAATATATCTGCTAGTAAAGTTCAGCCTTCACAAATAAAATTTTAGATAGGGGTATAGTTTCTGGATTCTGGAAAACCACTTCATATGTATTAAAGACATAATAAGGCATACCTCAAACACATCACAGATAATGCACTCAAACCATACTGTATACCAGGCAAAGTAAAAAAAAATGGACATTTAATATAGAAAGGCAAAGTAACCAATGGCAGCAGAGCAGCAATCATCATCTACTGATCTAACTTCAGTAAAATGAAATCTGAATCTTTGGCAAAATATATGGTATACAGTAATTGATACATTCTACATACACTTTCCTCTGCTTTACTAAATACGCTTTGGGTGTTACAATTGTTGGAGTTTATTTACCAAAGGCAAATAGACTGCACTATACAAGTGTAGTTGTTCCAGAGCTTAATAAATGAGGTAAAGCTTCTTACAATGGATACCCAATCAGATGCAAGGAAAATGCATGTTTTTAAACCTGAACAAAATGTTAAGTAAATTAGAAAAAAATAGTGCCGGACTTATGAACTCATGACCTGAACTGTCCCATATAAATCATTTGGCCCTTGAATTTGCCTCATTAGAAACTGTACATATTACAGAAATGCTACAACGTTGCTGGGACATTCTAGTAACACACTAAAGCAGTGGTTCTTAACCTGGGTTCGATCGAACCCCAGGGGTTCGGTGAGTCAGTCTCGGGGGTTCGGCGGAGGTGACCCACACCCGACTCATATGATTTGTGATGACATGCCCCGCTTGTCCATCATTGGCTGCAGGTGGTCACGCAACATCGCTTAGCCCAGTGGTCGGCAAGCCGCGGCTCTTGTGTGCCGGGCGCCCGCTCCCCTCCCTCCTCTCGGGCGGCAGGGACTCAAATGCAATGATTGGCCAGTCTCGCTGCCACTCACATCCTGATAGCCAGTGATTGGCTGTCAGGATGTGTGTAGGCGGGGCAGCACGACGAACGTGAGAGGAGCTAGGCTCCTCTCACAGTCCGCCCTGAAGACCGGAACGGCGCGGGAATACAGCGAGAGGAACGCGCGGAGCAAAGGTAAGTGAATTGACACAGGGGGGACTTGGGGACTTAATATGGGGGATGAATTAATATGGGGAATGAATTACTATAGGGGGGATGAATTACTATATGGGGGATGAATTATTATATGGGGGATGAATTACTATATGGGGGATGTATTACTATATGGGGGATGTATTACTATATGGGGGATGAATTACTATATGAGGGATGAATTACTATATGGGGGATGTATTACTATGGGGGATGAATTACTATATGGGGGATGAATTATTATATGGGGGATGAATTACTATATGGGGATGTATTACTATATGGGGGATGTATTACTATATGGGGGATGAATTACTATATGGGGGATGTATTACTATGGGGGATGAATTACTATATGGGGGATGAATTACTATGGGGGATGAATTACTATATGGGGGATGAATTACTATATGGGGGATGAATTACTATATGGGGAAGGAATTACTATAGGGGGGATGAATTACTATATGGGGGATGAATTACTATATGGGGGGATGAATTACTATGGGGGATGAATTACTATATGGGGGATGAATTACTATATGGGGGATGAATTACTATGAGGGATGAATTACTATGGGGGATGAATTACTATATGGGGGATGAATTACTATGGGGGATGAATTACTATATGGGAGATGAATTACTATATGGGGGATGAATTACTATGGGGGATGAATTTTCATACCGTTTGTTACAACATATCTTTGCGAGCAATCCTTTTTGAGGATGCTGGACATAAAGACGAAGAAAAGGAACAGACTTTGTTGCGAAAATGACATGAGAGTGGCACTTGCCAAGGTAATGCCGCGCATTTCTGAACTGGCCTCTGAAAGACAACAGCAGAAGTCACACTGATTTGCGGTAAATATTCATTATTTTGTTTTTGTGTGAAAATCATGTTTTAATGGTTTTGTTCTTTGTTCTTAATGGTTTTGTTCATTTTGTGCACCTATGTATAAATATATACCTATGTTTTGAATTTTAAAAATCATATTTTATTTTTCCAATTAAGAAGGGTTCGGTGAATGCGCATATGAAACTGGTGGGGTTCAGTACCTCCAAAAAGGTTAAGAACCACTGCACTAAAGCAATGTTGGAAAATTCCTCATTGTAATAACTCAACCGCTAACAGGAATAGGCCAGTGTGAGCAGGATCTTTCTACAAGATATAAAATCAAGATGGGAATTTAGAGTTAATTTGAATTCATTAATGGCTATTAACTAGCATCCACTGCACAAACCTACCATTCAGCTTTCAGTGTAGCTGTCGCTACTGTCTTCTGTAATAGACATGAAACGTGCCAGACCTCGTCTGTGTTCTCTGTCACTATCTTTTCACCAACTATAGTGCTAAATTACATTCAAATTCTTAAAAAATATATCTTAGCACAACATAACTAGTAAACACTCAATAAGATCCTGAGTTTCTATTTTATACTCATGCCATGAGTTTTAGGGAAGGTCTGGTATGGAATTTATAGACAACTGGGAGAGATGTGCTCAGCAAATAGGAAGGGAATAATGTTAGGGAGTTCACTATAGCCATGGCACTCATACACATACAACACAGCATGGCATCTAGGCCATGGGTCCTTACACTTTTACCCCCTTCCTGTCCAGGCCAATTTTCAGCTTTCAGTGCTATCACACTTTGAATGACAATTGTGCGGTCATGCAACACTGTACCCATATAAATTTTTTAGCATTTTTTTGAGACAGATATAGCTTTGTTTTGGTGGTATTTATTCACCACTGAGATTTTTTTTTTTTGCTATGTAAATGAAAAGTCCAAAAATTTTGACAAAAAGTGTTTTTCTTATAAACTTTTGCAAATAAATAATATTTCATCATAAATCTTGGCCAACATTTATTCTGTTATCTTTTTAGCAATAAAAAAACCCAAATTAGTTTATAACCAAAAATTATAATTATTAAACTTTTTTTACATCTTTACTTTATTTTTTTATATTATTATTTATGGGTTTTTTTTTTAACATACTGTCACCCTAGCAGTACAGTGTCACCATGCTGACACTGTACTACTTGTGGGGGGTGATGAAGATTTTTTTTTTTTTTTTTTTTACACTGATTGCTTTTATACCCATAAAGGCTGTAAAAGCAATCATTTCTCCTTCTCTCTGGCTGCATTCTTGCAGCCATTGAGAACTACTGTGTGAGCTGTGATTGGTCACAGCTTGTCACATGGTACAAGGCTGTTGTGATCATTCACAGATTTCACACGTAGTAAGCAATGATGTCAGAAGTGACATCTTGCTTACTACTTTGCATGTGATCACTGATTGGCCAATCAGTTATCACATGATCGGGAACTCGCAGAGAGGTCCCGTACGACATTCGGGGAGTGCGCACAAGCAGGGGGCAGGGAGGCCATTTATAAACGGCCATCTGACCCTGCACTAGTTAAATATAATATTACTGCACTGGTTAAATATAATATTACTGGTACTGCTTTTCTGAGTGGTCTCGATGAAAAATATTCTCTTCCTTTCCTTTTTCTCACTCCTGTCATTTTACCATTTAAAGATGAACTTTAGACAAACATATTATCAATTAATGTAGTTATGTATTCATTAAATACATTATCCTATTTTAAAAAAAGCTAGAGTAGATACCTGAATTAGACCAAGGGATGGATTTACTAAAGGCAAATAGACTGTGCACTTTGCAAGAGCAGTTGCACTCATTTTCCTTAGTATTTGCCTTTAGTAAATCCATTCTTATGTGTCAGCCTCCTGTAGTCCTCTGTAGAGCAGAATTCAGCCTGAGCAAGGGAAGAGCAGCACTAGCAGTGCAAATAAGAAACATGTTGACAGGAAAAAAGAGCAGAATGGGCAGAAGGGTATACAGCTGCTGATCCTTCATTGTCCAATCACAGGCTGTATCGTCTGGCAGGGCTGCACAACTGTCAGGACTGGGTAAACAAAAACAAATCATTTGGCAGATAGAACAACTCCAATATCATGTTAAACGATCAAATCTGCATAACCATCTATTAAATGCTACAAAATCATAAACCAGTTCTAGTGTATGCTCCAACTACAAACCTGGTTACATAAACTCATACATAAAGGAGCCCTTACAGCCCTCCATACATCCTATTTTTTCCTTGTTATATCGATTACAACTTAAACTTATTTCAGAATGAAAGAGATTGGCGGGAAATGGAAAAAATACTCTGCTCTGTCTGGCAATCCGATGGATGTGTCTGGCGGTTGCCAGGAGAACAGTACTTGCTTGACTGCATTGTACCAAGTGTAGAGTTTGGTGGAGGGGGGATTATGGTGTGGAGTTTTTCAGGGACTGGGCTTGGCCCCTTAGTTCCAGTGAAGTGAACTCTTAAGACATCAGCATACCAAGACATTTTGGACAATTTCATGCTCCCAACTTTGTGGGAACAATTTGGGGATGACCCCTTCCTGTTCCAACATGACTGTTCTCCAGTGCACAAAGCAAGGTCCATAAAGACATGGATGAGCAATTCTGGGGTGGAGGAACTTGACTGGTCTGCACAGAGTCCTGACCTCAAGCCGATAGAATACCTTTGAGATGAATTAGAGCGGAGACTGCAAGCCAGGCCTTCTTGTCCGACTTTTGGAAGAATGGTCAAACATTCCCATAGACACACTCCTAAACCTTGCAGACAGCCTTCCCAGAAGAGTTGAAGCTGTTATAGCTGCAAAGGGTGGGTCAACTCAATACTGAACCCTACGGACTAAGACTGGGATGCCATTAAAGTTCATGTGCGTGTAAAGGCAGGCGTGCCAATACATTTGGCAATATACTGCATGTACAGTATACAGTTTTACCTTATAGCAAGCATATAAGCAAGAATGGTTGGACTTCCAAATGGTTCCGTTAATGTGATAATATGTCTTATATGAATAAGGGCTCTGTAATTTTAAATATACTTGTTTCTTTATCCAACAAAGTTATATGCTGGAGTTTTTATGTTTCTGTAATATTATAATGCTTGATCAATGTGGATTTCATCTTTTAATAACAGCTTGTATGAATAAAGTCAATACCTTTGAAAAAATATCACTGTAGCACCTGAAAAGTCCCCTTTTAAAGGTCTTTGTGTGTTTTAACTCTTTTTTCGATTTGAATGAGGTGCATGAAAATTTATAGGCTGGCCTCAATCTATACTTTTCTTTGGTTACACAATGTTATATATTTTTACATATATGTTAATGCTCCTGCGTATAATTGCTCTATAACAGTGGTCGGCAAGCCGCGGCTCGAGAGCCACATGCGGCTCTTTACACACTGTAATGCGGCTCTTCTGTGTGCCAGGCGCCCGCTCCCCTCCCTCCTCTCGGGCGGCCGCCCCAAAAGTCAGGACTCTGCAGCTAGCCCAGCAATGGGCAAACTACGGCCCGCATACGGCCCGGCGGACCTTTTAATCCGGCCCGCGGAGCGTGGCAAACATTGGCTGTCAGGATGTAGGCGGGGCAGCGTGATGAACTCCTCTCCTCTCACAGTCCGCCCTGAAGACCGGAACGGCGCGGGAACACGGCGAGAGGAACGCGCGGAGCAAAGGTAAGTGAATTGACACAATATGGGGAATAAATTACTATAGGGGGGATGAATTACTATAGGGGGGATGAATTACTATATGGGGGATGAATTACTATGGGGGATGAATTACTATATGGGGGATGAATTACTATATGGGGGATGAATTACTATGGGGGATGAATTACTATATGGGGGATTAATTACTATGGGGGATGAATTACTATATGGGGGATGAATTACTATGGGGGATGAATTACTATATGGGGGATGAATTACTATGGGGGATGAATTACTATATGGGGGATGAATTACTATATGGGGGATGAATTACTATATGGGGGATGAATTACTATGGGGGATGAATTACTATATGGGGGATGAATTACTATGGGGGATGAATTACTATATGGGGGATGAATTACTATGGGGGATGAATTACTATATGGGGGATGAATTACTATGGGGGATGAATTACTATGGGGGATGAATTACTATATGGGGGATGAATTACTATGGGGGATGAATTACTATATGGGGGATGAATTACTATATGGGGGATGAATTACTATATGGGGGATGAATTACTATGGGGGATGAATTACTATGGGGGATGAATTACTATATGGGGGATGAATTAATATGGGGGATGAATTACTATATGGGGGATGAATTACTATATGGGGGATTAATTACTATATGGGGGATGAATTACTATGGGGGATGAATTACTATATGGGGGATGAATTACTATGGGGGATGAATTACTATATGGGGGATGAATTACTATGGGGGATGAATTACTATGGGGGATGAATTACTATATGGGGGATGTATTTTCAGTTTTAAAAATGTGGCTCTCAAAATAAATTTCAATCGTGGTTTTGGCGAGATTTGACTCAGTTGAAAAAAAAGGTTGCCCACCACTGCTCTATAACCTTAATAAAAACTTTAAACTCTATCGTCTTCAGTTGTCTTATCAATTTTTAGCTTAGGGAACATTGTTTATACCCAAAAAAGGTTGCATTAGACATAGAGAGTTAATTAGAGTTGGTTAAGAGATGCCGCAGAAGTCCTGAGGGTGAAAATGGAACACTTTTAGGACAGCTAAACAAATGCCCCTTACTTATATTAAAGGGGGATCTGAGACTAGTGGGGACCAAAAGGCTCCTCCTGTGAGTCTAATGCTACACTGAATATATGTTATCTTCACATGTACAAACGCATTTATTATTTTTGATTTAATTTAACAACCTCTCTGATTGGTCATCTCCAAGCCCCAGGCCCCATAGCAGTTGCATGTGCTGCTCTGGCTATACCACTGCCAAAACCCCAGCGAGCAGTACTGGCAATTAACAGCTAAATGATAGGGAGTGGAGCTTATTGGTGACTTGCTTGCCCAGCTAATCCAAATACACAATATATTGTGTCAATTATATTTTTTGTACAGTTTAAACATTGTTTTGTGTAGCCTTGTTGCCCTGAATATTATGTAAATATATACCAGGTTTTAAAAATTAACAAATACATTTAATCTTTTAGCTTAGAAAACCTCCACAATCAATACTTTTACACAAAATGTAAATAACTTTGTTGTAAAGCAAACAAATTATCTGATGCGGCAAGCATGATCATGCTTGAATTAATTTTATAAGCAACAGGTAAAGCAGAACAGAGCATAAATTTCAATATTTCCAATATACTGTTAAATTGCCCATATAATTATCACCAGAGAAATCATTAAGTTTCCTTATTGCTAATTTGATTAGCTCTGTAATGCTGTGAGTTCACCTAAATTTAATTTGAGTTACTCAACTTTATCTGACTTTAATACACACTTAGGAGACATTTTACATGCATATTACATGCCAGAGACACTTGAGCCTAAAGAAATTACAGAAATTTCTGTGAATCAAAATCTCAGCACTTAATCGGACATCTCTAAATTTTACATCTTGACACGAGCCCTACTGCTTGAAACAAAGATCCATTAATTTAATTGTAATTATATACTCATTTCACCAATTTTCTGTAAAAAACTATACACTGGGGGATTTTTTTGAAAACTGGAGCAGTCAGAATTTAGTGCCGCTGTGCATGGCAACCAGTCAGTTTCTATCTTTCATTTTCAAAGCTTAACTGAACAGGCTGGTGATAAAAGCTGATTGGTTGCCATGCACGGCTGCTCCAGATTTTTGCTGCTCAAGTTTTGATAAATTCCCCTATTATGTTTCAGTAAAATTGAAAAACCCTCTACATTGTGTATTTTACCATTAGTAAGTTAGGAAAGGGAAAGTTTGTATCTGCAATATACTATAGATATATAAAAACACACACACAACCTATATCTGTCAGTAGTTTAATTCCCATCTCCGTGTTTTAAAAGAGAAGTGTGGGGTTTAAAAAAAAAATGTAAAAAAAATTATACTCACTTAGGTGGATGCAGCATCGATCAGATGCTGCATCTGTCCCCAGACAGCTCTGCACAGAGAACTGAACAATCTAACACTGCTGATCGCTCAGTTCTCTCCCTCTGCTCTGAGCAGAGAGCCATGACTGTCAGTCTCCGGCTCTCTGCTCTGTGGAGGGGGCAGGAGGGGCTGGCTAAGGCTTTTAATGGATCGATGAGAGGCTGAGCCAGGTGCTGATCCAGGCATCTGGGTGGATTCCAACCATATGGTTGGGATCTTACCAAAGCCTCAACAGGCACTGTGACGTCAGCCAACAGCGTGCTTTAGCCCACTGTTGGCTGAAAACAGGGCACAGGAGTACAGAACAAACTGCACTCCTGTAATCCATAGGAGAAATATAGCCAAAGATCTCTATATGACATTGAAGGTTTCTATAATTTGGATTGCACTAAATTGAATGAACCATTGTGCACAGGCCATGAAACATACTGAAACTGGAAGGTAAAACTGATGGCATTTCAGTGTGTACTGTATGTGTGACGTCTATAACAGAGGTTAACAAATGAACTTTTGGTTTAAATCAGTTAAATGTATTCCAAACGCATCAAACCATAGGTATGAACATTTTACAATGTGTTTTCATAAAATCCAACCATTTCCTGCTGAGTCAGACCTATATGGCCCTTTCAGGAGAAACTGATCAGACCCTTCATTTTCCTCTGTAGGCATTTGGATGTAAATGGATTTGTGTCCGTTTACTCCTGGATACATCCAATCTGGCAAAAATAAACTGAAGGGGCTATAGTCTGCTGAGTCAGACCTATAGCCCAACTGACAGAACACAACACTATACTGATTGGCTGAGGTGGAGAGGCAGGCTGATGATGTCACGATCTCCTACCCAACCAGAGGAAGCTTTACATTCATTCATAGAATACAAAGCTCATGTGAAAGACTAACCACTGCTCAGCCCGACTTTTGTTCCGAGAGTGGAACAGGAAAAGTCTTATCCCACTACCGCAACACAGCGCTGTATATTGTATGTAGTGGAGGCTACGTATGGTTCATATAGCACACACAGCCGCTGCATGTTTTAGTGAAGTAAATAGTTCATTTGCACCGACTTGGTCATCACAACGCATGCTAATAAATGTTACACACATTGTTGCAATGTGGTGCTTTTCATTCTGAATGGCACCCAGTGCAGCCTGCCAACAGATGTGCACTGCAGCACAGCTCTGCCCAAAATGCTACATGCACCTTTTTTTGGTGCATTTCAATGTATTGGGCAACCTATCATTTGTGTGGCAATGGTAACTGTAAACATACAAGTATCAGTTCCAAGATGATCGTTAGGGTTAGTGATTTTTTATAATAGTTGTAGATAACTGTAAGGTTCTGCATCTTTACCTTATGTTATAAGTTCATTAGAATAGCTAAAATAGGGACATGTATTACAACTACGTATATCGCTTTATAAAAGCAATGTGATTTTTTCAAAATTGGTTAGGAGTGTAATTTTCTTCCAGGTTAAGCAGCGATGGCTTTTTAAAAAAAATTTTTAAACTAGTACACTGTGCACTGTATCTTTCCCCTGTTTGACAGTAGAAAGGAAAATAGTAATGTCGAATAAAAATACTAGCTCTTGGTATATTAATAATAAACTACTATGGAAAGATATTAAGTAACATATAATTGTAATTGACAGTGATAGGTTAAAGAGACTTGAGAACTATACTGTACACCATGTTTGTACGTGGACTTCATCACTTTCTAGTTTGGAATCAGTCTACATTAAATCCAATGTAATCCTTTTGTTTGTATAAACTTGTAGCCAAATATTCTTCTGAATCAGGAGCAAGCTGTTCCTTAAGGCTATGTTCACATGGCCAGTGGATTTCTGTGACAGGAGTTACAGGTGTATGTGAAGCGTTGTGGCCAAGGAGCCTGTAAAAATGGAGGACAGGCTGACAGTGGCCACATCTGTTCACGGCTGTCCATGTGTAATTACATCTAATTACACATGGAGCTATTACCTGTGATTAGGGACAGATAATTGGCCCTGAATGCAATCTTTCTGCAACCAGAATAAATAATTTTTTAGTAATAAAAACCCCACAGTTTCTAATTCGTCTGCATTAAAACAATTATATATATATTTGGTTGGAGTCAAACTTTCAAATTTTAAAATCTTAGAGGTAAATTTAAAGCACTGTGTATCATGTCAAAACGTTTCATCTCCATGCTTTCCTATCTAACCTAAAAGTGTTAAACCAAGCTGCCGTGCTTATTATTAGTGATAATAATGAATTAATGCTGTAAGTGTAAAGCCCCGCACTTCTAGTTTTCTCAAGCTTAATAAATACTATATATATACATATATATTATATATATACAGTTGTGTTCAAAATAATAGCAGTCAGACAACACTAACCTGATCAATCACTGTTTTTGGTAGAAATGATATTTCTACATGGCAAATAATTTACTAGCAGGTGTAGTAGAGTAGTAGAAATCCAACAGACCCAACAGTCATGACATGCATGCTGCTGATTCTGTGTAATTGAATCACTAAATGAAAGGGGTATGTTCAAACTAATAGCAGTGTGGAGTTCTATTAGTGAGGTCATTTATTCTTTGAAAAACAGGTGGCAATTATTGCCCTTATTGCCCTTATTTAAGGAAGGAAGGCAGCAAATGTTGCACATGCTGGTTACAGTGCATTTCTCTCTGAAATTCTGAGGAAAATGGGTCGTTCAAGACATTGTTCAGAAGAACAGCGTACCTTGATTAAAAAGTTGTTTGGAGAGGGGAAAACATATAAAGAAGTGCAGAAAATGATAGGCTACTCAGTTAAAATGATCGCAAATGCTTTAAAATGGCAACCAAAACCTGAAAGACGTGGAAGAAAGCGAAAAACTACCATTCGAATGGATAGAAGAATAGCCAAAATGGCAAGGACTCAGCCAACAATCAGCTCCAGGAAGATCAAAGAAGGTCTAAAGTTACCTGTGAGTACTGTTACAATTAGAAGACGCCTATGTGAAGCCAAGCTATCTGCAAGAAGCCCCCGCAAAGTCCCACTGTTGAAAAAAAGACATGTGCTGAAGAGGTTACAATTTGCCAAAGAGCACATTGACTGGCCTAAAGAGAAATGGCGCAACATTTTGTGGACTGATGAAAGTAAGATTGTTCTTTTTGGGTCTAGTGGCCGGAGACAGTTTGTCAGATGACCCACAAACACCGAATTCAAGCCACAGTACACTGTGAAGACAGTGAAGCATGGTTGCGCAAGCATCATGATATGGGGATGTTTCTCATACTACGGTGTTGGGCCTATTTATCGCATACCAGGGATCATGGATCAGTTTGAATATATCAGAATACTTGAAGAGGTCATGCTGCCTTATGCTGAAGAGGAAATGCCCTTGAAATGGGTGTTCCAACAAGACAATGACCCCAAACACACCAGTAAACGTGCAACATCTTGGTTCCAGACCAACAAGATTGACGTTATGGAGTGGCCAGCCCAATCCCCGGATCTTAATCCAATAGCAAACTTGTGGGGTGACATCAAAAATGCAGTTTCTGAGGCAAAACCAAGAAATAGAGAAGAACTGTGGAATGTAGTCCAATCATCCTGGGCTGGAATACCTGTTCACAGGTGCCAGAAGTTGGTTGACTCCATGCAACACAGATGTACAGCAGTTCTCAGAAACAGTGCTTATACAACTAAATATTAATTAAGTGATTCAAAGGAAAGCAAAATCTTCAAACATTTTTCAGTTTATATAGTGAATGTTTGAGTTTGTAAAGAAGAATACAAACACTGCTATTTTCTTGAACAGTCTAATATTCACTTTTCTTCAATTGTTTTTAGAGGAACAACACAAATTTGATATATTTTTCTTCATGTTTTGATTTGGAATAGAATGTGTAGTGTTCCCAATGCATTTGTGTGTATGGAAATTAAAGCTATTAGAAGGATTTTGAGCTTTATTCACTTTTTTCAACACACTGCTATTATTTTGAACACAACTGTATATATATATATATATATATATATATATATATATATATATATATATATATATATATATATAAACACACACACACATACATATATATATGGGTTGATTTACTAAAATTGGATAGTGCAAAATATGGTGCATCTGTTGATGGTAGCCAATCAGCTTCTAACTTCAGCTTGTTCAATAAAGCTTTGACAAAAGAAAAAAATCAGGATTAGGCCTGGTTTCTATGCAGAGCTGCACCAGATTTTGCACTCTCTAGTTTTAGTAAATCACCAGCAAAGTGTCTAAACCATCAAACAACTGAAATTATACATCAACAATTGAAATTATAACAATCATAATCTGCAAAAACCAAATATAAATCAATGAAACTTTGCATATCATAAAAACAGAGTCCACTCTAAAAGAGTTCCTCACCTTCCGGGACCATGTTCTTGGAAATAATGTGCTTGATGCAAAAATGTGTATAGCAAAAAATAGCCTGGTCATGAAGGGGGTAAAATCTTCCAGCGCTTAAGTGGTTAAATTTCCCCTTAAAGTGTGTGGCAATGCAGGAGAGAAGCTGGGGGACAGAGACACCCATAATAGGAAGTGCCTGAATGAAAACCTTCATGTCGGGATCACCAGATAGTGAAAGCAACAGATTTAAAAATATTGAAAACGATTTTTGAACTTACGTTAACATTTTAGAGGTTTAATAAGATTTTTAGTGGGTATGTTAACATGTTATTATCTATTTTGTATGCTGTCACGGTCCCCCCTCTTATGCTCCCTCTCTCCCCCCCCTCCGGTTCCCTGCACCCCCCTTCCCCATTGCATGCCCCTGCGTCCACACGTAGCCCACATAAAGTGGTGTGCTGGGCACCAGGGAGCTGACTTAACCCTTGCCTGTCAAAGTCTGCTCTTCTGCTGTGTGCCCCTGGACTTAACCCTTGCCTGCCAGAGTCTGCCCTTCTGCTGTGTGCCCCTGGACTTAACCCTTGCCTGCCAAAGTCTGCCCTTCTGCTGTGTGCCCCTGGACTTAACCCTTGCCGTCCAGAGCTGCCTTTCTGTTGTGCGTCCCTGGACTTAACCCTTGCCTGCTAGAGCTGCCTTCTGCTGTGTGCCCCTGGACTTAACCCTTGCCAGCCAGAGTCTGCCCTTCTGCTGTGTGCCCCTGGACTTAACCCTTGCCGGCCAGAGATGCCCTTCTGCTGTGTGCCCCTGGAAGTAACCCTTGCCTGTCAGAGTCTGCATTCTGCTGTGTGCCCCTGGACTTAACCCTTGCCTGCCAGAGCTGCCTTTCTGCTGTGTTCCCCTGGACTTAACCCTTGCTGGCCAGAGTCTGCCCTTCTGCTGTGTGCCCCTGGACGTAACCCTTGCCAGCCAGAGTCTGTCCTTCTGCAGTGTTCCCCTGGGCTTAACCCTTACCGGCCAGAGTCTGCCCTTCTGCTGTGTGCCCCCTGGACTTAACCCTTGCTATACTTATCATGCGCCCTCCAATCACTCAATAAAGCCTTGTGTGCCCCACTGCTCTCTGCGTGTGTTCTGTTCCACCTATACCTTCGTCACATATACATATTGTCTAAAATTCCCTTATGGAAAAGAAATGTTTAAACATCTTTCTTTTTGATGTGCATTACTTCAAAAGGGACAAAGATAAATCTCTCACTTTCTGCCATGCATCATAAGATTTTTCAGAAGGGTGGAAGTATCTTTTACAACTGTATCCTTTTTTTGTGAAGTAATGCAAATGTTTTCTCTTGTTTTACTCTTATATACACAGCAATTACAGAAAGAAAACAAGGGCCAACAACTTCCAATCAGAATTTTCAGTGGAATGGTTTTACCTGCCTGCAGTTATAGACAGGAGTCTAAGACCTGTGTAGCGGCACACTTAAAAAAAAGCCATGCTGCTTAGTCGGACATCAAGCTTTGGATTTGACTTTCACAGTCTGCTGGCAGATTGTAAAGAAATCACTACACCTGTGACTGTCACTGATTAATGAGTCTTCCCAAATTGTGTCTAGCCTTTTCTCTCAGCTCCACTAGGTTTCTGTGCAGATAGTGCAGTCTCTTGAACACACACTGCATAAAAAAATATTGCAGTTGCTTTACTGAGCCAGCACTGCAATAGCAGACAATACACCCAAAGCCCTTTAACCCCACTGGATTTACAGACAGGGCATAGGCTCAATGTGTCATTTCCCAGACAAGTCACAATGTATGCAAAAGTAGACAAAAGACTTATTAGAGCACCATGAATTCAGCTTTGTCATAACCCGTCAATCTTAAGACTATCATAAAAAAAATCACCCCCAGCTTTGCAGAGCATTGTGTCATGTACTGGATTGACAGCCTGAACACCGTGCTTTAGAGACCGAGCATCCCTGCCTATTATTCTGGTGCCTTTTCAATACAATCATTCTTTGTTGGAGGACAGAACTATCTCTCTCTCTTGTCCTAGATACATGTTCTTGTCTTTTCTGACTCTCATCTTTATAGCCATGTCACTTAGAGCACAATAGTAAAAAATGGTACCTGAAGTTAAAATTCACTGGCTCTGTAGTTTTATTATTATGTTACAAAACCTCTCATCAGAATGACTTTTTTATACCTACATCCCATTTTATTGTATTATATTTTAAGTTTAACTCACAGTATACTTTTACTATTATGGTAAAATATACAGCATAAGTAAAGTTTCTTGTAATGCAGGAAGAAGTTGGAACTTCCACTTACTTTGTTAACGCTATACAATTTTTATAGTTGGTATTTAAAAACAATTTAAATAAAAAATTAAATATATATCGTGTGCGAGTGTGCATCTCTTACAGCACAAATAATAATATATGATAACATACCGTATATAAAATCTACATTATAGTGTAGTTACTTCTACAACAGCAACTTTGTGTACCGGAGGTTTAATTGATGCAGTACCTGAATTCCCTTATACAGCTTAAGCAAACTACACTCTAAGCCACAGTGCACAACTAAAAACTCTATATAAACATCATATTAGCATGAAGCAAAAACAAATTACCTAAATGATTTTATGGTGTTAAATTTAATATTTAGCATGTTGCAAAAGCTGGAAAAGGATAAAATAAATGAAATCTCCTTCATTTTCCAATTAGCATACCAGGGATGTGTCTTGAACCATACCCTGTACTGGAAATCCAAAACCTAGCTATGCTGCTTGACAAGAGTGTCTGAATCGAACAACTGGCTGAACGGAATTACAATTTTTTGAAAACCAAAATACATGTATTTCAACTTATATTTAGATGCCTACATTCAGCTCAACTTTACAGATATAAAGAAACAGATACAGTGGGTTGACACACAAATGGCCAAGTGACAATTTGACAACACAACTCTTTAAATGGAATTCCAGCTCGTTCCATTTTGGTTTCAAACAAAAAAAACCTATGTTGCAACATGTATATTTTAATATTTAAATAAAGTTGAATAAACAAGTTTTAAATATAATTCTATACAATGGGCTTGTTTTCTATATACAGCCTTAAAATGACTTGATGAAGTATGTCCCATGTAACCTCCTTTATTTGTTTCCAACCTATAAAAGCCATTCTTTGCCAAGCTATTGACTCCTGTTCTATATGGCATGATATAGCTGCAGTAGAATCTGTCTCTCCATTCAAGCAGCTCTCCACTTTTTTGGGAAGTGGGTAGCTGAATGGCTTTTATACACCAGTGACATTAACATGTTCTGAGAAGAAGAGAAAGGGTTCCTCTAAAGAGGGTGATAAAATCCTATAGGAATTTGCATTTCTAACCATCAAGCCACATTTGATGAATTTTGTGTGCCTATAGGTAAGTGTAAAATGTTTTTAAACTCAATATAATCTGAATTTAACTTTTATATTATTGATATGGCTGCATTAAACTGAAAACATTTGATTTAGTGCTGTCATTAATACTCATGCAAACAAATGTGCAAATGCATTCTTTTTATAAGCAAAGAGGACAAGGCCCAGCAGTTCTAAAGTGCAGCTTGATCTGATAGCATGACTTATCTCGACCGTGGAAAGATCAGATTCATAAGCGTTCTTGCCAGCAGCAACTTAAACTGATGACATACTAGGTTTGCAGATTACAACCACAAAACAGTTGGCAGTAAGATGAGACTCCCTGTAGATATTAAGATAGCTTGGCAATGATCTTAATACTAGACAACACTGAACATTTACAGTATATGGTAAATTACAATTTTTTATGCTTTTAGTAGTTTAACTACTAAGTGCACACAGCTTTGATCTACTTTTTGATCAAGTGAAGGATATGAAGTATGAAAGTAGGTGCTAAAACTGCAATTGGTTTGGACTAACTTGACAAAAGCTGATGATTGAAACATTACATACAAGCTGATACAGGCTGTAGCATTAATTATGACATTGTGATTATTGGTGATATTCTTGCTGATCCTTACAGTCCTTGGGTGGTCAACTGGTGGTTGAAAAAAAAAGGAGTACAAGAAGCAAGATCCCAAAGATCTATAAATCTGGAATACTACAGATGTTTGGAATGGAAAATGTATGCTATTGGTAAGGTAGTGAACCTCAATGACAGCAGAATGAACTGCACAAAAAGTGTTCTACCTAGAATGTTTGTGCTTGCCCAGCAAAAAACAAGCATTCTTATTGTAGGTGTACTTTTAATGCCCTAGTATTGTATGAATACGTAATACATTATTTTATGTATTAATATACATAATTCATTATTATATACAGTATTATGCTAGGGCACTATGAGCTTTGGCTAGAATCATTTTAATGAAGTAGTTTCATGAAAACCTGAAAATTATAACCTGAAAATCTCAAGGGTGAAAAGTGTGAGAAAGACTGATCTGACAAGAAAGAATTTTTGTGCACGCAAAAATATAACACAATTTGGTAGTCATTATATGTGCCTTACTGATTCATATAGGGTGTATTTTAATGATTGCTCAACATTAAATTGGAACTTTATGTGAAAAAAAAAATTGGCAAACAGGCAGGATTTTTAATGCAGAAAAGACATGGTCTGTCTCTTTGCACTAAAATGACCTACACCTGCCTGTCTGCCCCTGTACAGTAAGCTGTGCAAGTGTGGCTTACTGAATAAATTTGGCAATGCAGAAGCCGACAAAACTCCTGCACATGCGTGGAAGTGACATCATCCCCATATAGTCAATGAGAGTGGCCGTCAATCGATACCTAGATGTCAGCGACCAGTGCAGTGCTCCTGAACGTTGCATGGATGAAGCGAAAATAAGTATAGTTCCACTTTAAAGGAGTACATTTTTCATGCTGCAGGGTCATATATTTAGGAGGAAGCTATAATGGTTTGAGATTGATATTAATTTAATATTAGTTTATACATTCTCTAAATTAGATTTTTTTACAGTATACATACAGTACAAATAAACATTTAAACCAGGGTGAAAAGATGATTCAGGCAAGGAATGAGAATGATTTGCTCCTCAGATTTATTCAGTAGTGAATCTGAGTTTGACTTGAACTCTATAAATAGCAGACTTTTTTATTTTTTCAAAACAGCAGCTAAGAGTAAACAGGTAAATATGTAAAAGATAGGCTTAGGGATCCACCTTCTTGCAAGAACTGAATGTACAAAATATTTCTACTTTCAGTCCCAAACAAAATACATTTGCTTTAATAAGACAGTGGCTCTAAACACACAGGATAATGAAGGTATAGAATTCATTCTGTGTTTGTACAGTATGTATTCTGAGAGCACAACTGGCTTATATCACTAATTAGCTTGACTATGGCATAACAGAGTACCTGTGCAGTAGCAGCCCTCCCAAGGTCACAGGATTCACTTGTAAACAGTGTGGTAACAATGCTGACCAATTGCATCCTTCTCTCATTGTGGTAGACTGTTGATAAAAATAAAGAAGGTTTTGTTACTTATTAATCACATCTATTAATTTATCTGTGATAGACGAACGAAAAGGGTAAGACAGACTTAGCCTGTTAGTATAAATCAAATGCAGACAGGCAGGTTTTTATCCCAATAAGACAACAATTAATTTACAAATCCACTAAGTGATGTAGTCATTATTTATTAAAATATAAATCAATTTTTCTACCACATTCCAACTGTTAGTGGCAATTTGCCCAAGCACTTTGTCTGGGAGCTTCAGCCTTTGTTTGAAAGAAGAAATAAATGGATGCATTGAATGTGCAGTAACAATTTACAATTTCCTACTGTCAGCAAGAAGTTTACCAGGAAATAAACAGAGGGGGAGCTAGGATTTATATTGCATGATGCATCTTAATTAGAAGCCATTTTATGGTTCTAATCTAAAATTGGTACAGAGAATTTAAATAAACAGATGGCACACATACTGATCTGAGAGCATGAGAATCACAAACTCTTGTTATGTATGACCGATTGCACAATAAACATAGACTCATTTGCACAATGGTTATGATTGAAATATTTGAGATACAAATATATGCATATGCATTACATAAACATGTCTGAGTTTGCATGTATGTGCAATGTACACACACACTGATGGCCTAGAAGGGAGGGCCCCACCACCTAAACTGCAATGTAAATTATACTGAAAACACCCGTTTATGTCACCTTCCTGAATAATTTGATATTGTAAGAGTTTGGTACACAACTTAATTAACTGTTAAGCAATTGGCTCAAGTTTACGTGAGTGTTAGGACCAGGGTTTATGTGGCTAAAGTCAAGTGTTAGGATTGTGTTAAAGTGTATTTAAACCTATAAACAAAACATACTATATTGCTGCTTTCTAGTCCATAACTGCTGTAGTTACATTTTTTTTTTACACTGTACTGTATATACTAAAGAGCAGTATTGTCACTATAGGGTGGGAAGTGTGTTTGGACTACAGAATACTTTCCTTCTCATCTTGTCCATAAGCAGGGCTGACACACTCATTGAGATTTTAGTGCAGCAGAGACACAGGTTGTCACAAACTCACTAGATTGCTATCAGGTATTCTTTGCACTTATTATACAAAACCCTTTCAGTGGTGCATCTATTAGACAAAAACAGACATTCATTGTTGGTATGTACATATACTTTAAGGGTTAGGATAGAGATTAAGGGTTTAAAGTGGAGGAAAAGGCCTGTGTTCCATTAAATTCCCAAAATCAGTTGAACAACCGTTATGTGTAACAATCCATTATTATGTGTAAAATGTTTTAAATCTGTTTGTACTTTTTTTTCATTATAATGCATTGTAGTCATGTAACTACAATGCCTCTCTGTTCATACAGCTAATGCATGGGCGTGTCTCATTCCGTCTTTTCTTCCTGTCTGAGCACTCTCATGAATGAGGACGCTTGAGCATCCTCATTCATGAGAAAACATATGACATCACAGATGGCACTGGATGGGACATAGGTGGGGCTGTGCTGATCTGCTTGCACAGGTCTGACACAGGTACCAGGAGGTGCACGTGAGCAGCTATATTTAACTGCACAGCCAAACCGTTGTTAGTGAAGCAGAAGAGAATTGTGGACTGTCTAGATTAAACTGTAGTTTCTAATCAGACATTTAACAATCTCAGTAAGGCATATTATAAGGTTTTATATATTATACAAAGAAATATAAGAAATAAAGTATGGGTTTTCATTGTTAAATGGAGTTCCACTTTAAAGTGGAACTTTACCTATAGCAGTTTGATAACAATGATTGTTCATTACCAAAAGAACATACATTCCACAATAATAATTGTGCTACCAAACTTAGTGTGCTGTACTGTAAATTGCTTTCAGCATTGCTCCTGTTTCTACTTGTTGAAGGCTCACATTTTGTTGAAGCCCAGAGCAGTCACTTCCCAATCGGAAACGCTCCCCCTCTGAAAAACTATATGTCACTTTCTGTGTCAAATTTTAAAATATGTACATTTCCAGCCTTGATTGTATGTTTTGGATTAACAAGAGAGGAAGTCTGACAGAAGCTTTACACTGCTGAAGTTCTTCCCAATAAGGAACAAAGCAGAGAAAATCAGGGAGATAAGATAAGTTCCACTTTAAAGTGGAACTTCACTCAAAAGGTTTTGGCAGGTACCGGCTCCCATTTCCATTCAGATGCACCACAGTGATCAGAGTCGGAATTTCGGCCCCCTTCCTTCCCTCGCAGCCTTCTGGGACACTTCACAAGTCCCAGAAGAATGCGGGACCATTCACAAAGTGCAACGTGATTCATTGCTGGTTTCCCTCACTTAAGATGCCTGTGTCCGCACCTGAAGCTGATTGAAGGATCGGATCAGGTGAGGATGTTGTTGGATCCCAGGACAGGTAAGTGTCTACATATTAAAAGTCAGCCACTACAGTATTTGTAGCTGCTGACGTTTAATTTTTTGGGGGGAGCCTGGAGCTCTGTTTTAGGGATTAAATATTACAGTGTGTGATTAAGTGTTAAAGTATCATTTTAGTGGTTCAGTGTTAGGGTCTACTTTATAGACTGGGACAGGCCAAAGATTAGGGACACTTAGAGAACGTTGTTCTCTCTGCTTCTTTTTAAACACAAAAAGCCTACCCTGTTCCATTCAGTGACTATGTCAGTTCATATTTGGTGCATATACTAATTTTTAGGTGGATAATGCAGAAATATAACACTGTAAGCTTTCTTGAATTGTTATTTATCACAGTTTTCACAGATCCCAGTCCCTTGATAAAGATTTGTGATTTGTATCTGAATCCCAGTGAAAGTACCAGTTTACCACAACTTTTGGACCCTATTTAGCAATGTGACTATATTACCTGCCACTGCAGAGAGTCATAAACTCTTCACAGTGGAACTCTGAAGTAACATTGAGTGAATAACTGTAAATAGTAATACCAGGTGAGCATAACATACTAGTACAGTGAATAGGAATGCTCTGTCAGGAACCCCGAGAGTTACCGCGGCGCGCGGGTCTGCGCATGCGCGGTCCGTCTAGGCGCACTAGCGTGCGGACACTAGGACCTGGGCGACCGCGGCGGCAACGGTGGCTGTGCATGCGCACTCGCGCCCACGGATGCACGCCTGGCACCAATGAGTGCACAGGGCGCACTATTTAAACAGGCTTTGGCAATTCACAAATTGCCGTATGGTCTTTCCTGCTGTTCCTGAGTTCTTGAGTGATTACTAGTTGCCGACCCTGCCTAACTCTGATCCGTTGACCATCTCCTGCTCTGATCCCTGGCTCGTCCCTGACTACTCTTTTGCCTGCTCCTGAATTATTTGACCTCCTGTTGCTGAACCTTTTGCTCGTGACCCGGTTACTCTCTGCCTACTGCCTTGTACTGTCTGCCTTTGCTGTTATCGACCCGGCCTGTCTGACTCCGCTATACTCTGCACTGGCATCCATTCATCCCGCTTGGATCCAGTCGCCAAGGTCCAGGGCCTGCTAGCCTCTTCACATCAGGCTCTCCACCTGTACATACCCCCGGTGGCCCTCTCTACCTCAGTTCGGCGTACCCAGGGGTCGCAACCTGGTCTCAGTTCTGCTCCAAGTCCATCCCCACCATCAGGGGCTCTGGTGAATAAGCAGACTGGGGCTTATACTCCGTGTCCTGGGGAGTCCCGTTCTGTGGTTCACTAGAGATACCACCGGGCAGTACGTAACAGAACCATACGGCCATGACTGAGCCTGAAAAGGATCCTCTCCGCTGGATGACATATGCCAGCACCTGGCAGCGCTCACCCAAGCTGTCAAGACTCTTCAAGAGGGGTTTACGCATCTGGAGGGACGCATTCAGGCCCTCTCCCTGCCAGCAACTCCGCCGGCAGGCTCGGGAACCTCAACCCCAGCCCAGGGATCTACTGAAACTCCGCCGGAGCAACGCTCACCATACCCCCACCGGAACCTCACGTACCCACCCCGGAGCGTTTCAATGGGGATCGAGGGAAGTTCAGGGCCTTCCAGAACTCCTGTCGGCTATATTTTGACCTGCAACCGCGGACGTTCTTTTCAGAATCCGTGAAGGCAAGGTTTATTATATCCCTGCTGCAGGGTGAACCCCAGGGCTGGGCACACCATCTGATGGAAGCTCGCCATCCACACCTGGACTCAGTTGCTGAATTCTTTAAAGCGATGGCGCAGTTATACGATGACCCGCAATGAGTTGCTTCTGCTGAGGCGGCTCTACATACCTTACAGCAGGGTCGCCGGGCATCAGAGGATTACACCTCCGAATTTAGGCATTGGAGCGGAGACACTCAATGGAACGACGCGGCTCTGCGCCATCAGTTCCGCCTGGGGTTATCTGATCCACTTAAAGACGAGTTGGCAAGAGTGGGAGTACCTGATTCCTTGGAGGATTTGATCCTCCTGGCCATCCAGATTGACCGTAGGTTGCGGAAGCGGAGGAAAGAAAGGTCTAATCCAGGGCCAAGACCAACATGGATGCTGCCACGGGTGCCGGTCCTGCCAATTCCCGCAAATAGAAATCCAGCGCCGTCCGACGGGACTGAACCCATGCAGCTCGGACTGATGCGGCCTTCTCTCACGGCAGAGGAATGCCAGAGATGCCGGATAAACAATCTGTGCCTCTTCTGCGGAGCAGCGGGTCATATGGTGCGCTCCTGTCCGGAGAAATCTTGTAAGTACTCTTCTTTTGTCTCTGCTATGTCTCCTGCTGGCCTAGATAATTCAACTCATTTAGCTGTACCAATCTCATTTCAGCTCCCCGGAAGAACCGTACAAGTGACGGACATTATTGACTCAGGGGCCTGTAGCTGCTTTATAGACCTTAGCTTTGCAGCCCAACAGCAGATTCCGTTACTGTCGAAAGAGTGGGGCCTGAACATCTTCCTGGCTGACGGGTCTCGAATTAAGTCCGGGTTGGTAGATCAGGAGACCCCCCCCATATGCACCACAGTGGCCGGTTATCACCAAGAGCTTCTCCGCTTAGGCGCCATTGCATCTCCTTTATTTCCAGTCATTTTGGGGCTCTCCTTGCTACGAGCTCACGATCCCCAAATTGACTGGAGAACCGGGTCTGTCCAGTTCAAGTCACCCTATTGTCAGGAGCATTGTTTTTTAAGGTCACCACTAGACACCCCGACTCTGTTATGTGTGAATGTTGACACTGAGCTAGCTCAAACTGTTCCCAGTGTTTATCATCATTACCTTGACGTTTTCAGTCCAGGATATGCTCCCTCCGCACCAGGCTTACGACTGTCCTATTGACCTTCTTCCGGGATCTGAGATTCCGTTTGGTTGAATCTTTCCCCTGTCAGAGCAGGAGTTGGGGGCTTTGAAGGAGTATATTGATGAAAGCCTTCAGAAGGGGTTCATTCGTCCTTCCACATCTCCAGCTGGGGCCGGAATCTTTTTTGTAGAGAAAAAGGACCAGTCCCTGAAGCCCTGTGTTGATTATAGGGATCTGAATAAAATTACGGTTAAGAACCGCTATCCCCTTCCCTTAGTTCCTGAATTGTTTCAGAGGTTAAAGTCGGCATCTGTCTTTACCAAGCTAGACCTTAGGGGGGCTTACAATCTGGTCCGCATACGCGAAGGGGATGAGTGGAAAACCGCGTTCTGCACTCGGTTCGGACACTTTCAATACTTGGTTATGCCATTAGGATTATGTAAAGCACCGGCCACGTTTTCTTGGATATCTTTGTAATCGTGTACTTAGACGATATTCTGATTTTTTCCTCCTCTCTGGAGATGCATCAAGATCATGTCCGGAGCATACTAGAGCGCCTTCGCCAGCACGGGCTTTATGCCAAAGCCAAGAAGTGTAGCTTCAAACAGCACAGTATTCCATTCCTGGGGCTGATCATTTCCACCACTGGAATTGCAATGGATCCCCAGAAAATCTCTGCGATCTTAGAATGGCCGGTCCCCACGGATAAGAAAGGGGTTCAGCGATTTATTGGCTTCGCCAATTTTTACAGGAAATTTATCAAAAATTTCTTGGGCCTGGTAGCTCCCATCACCCAGCTTACAAAGACAGGGGTACACTTTCAATGGACCCCAGTGGCACAGGCGCTTTTGAGTCCTTGAAGAAGCTGTTCACAACAGCCCCTATCTTAAGTCACCCCGATGCTTCACTGCCTTACATCTTAGAGGTTGATGCGTCAGAAAACGCAGTGGGAGCAATACTGTCTCAAAGGGTAGGGGTAAAGGAACTTATGCACCCAGTGGCTTTCTTTTCTAGGAAGCTTACCCCGTCTGAATGTAATTATGACATCGGGGATCGGGAGTTATTGGCAATCAAACGGCATTAGAGGAATGAAGGTACTTGTTGGAGGGCGCCTCGCATCCCATTCTGGTCTACACCGATCATAAAAACTTGGAATACCTGAGGACAACTAAACGCCTCAGACGGCATCAGGCCAGATGTGCGTTATTTTTATCAAAATTCACCCTGCATATAACATTCCGACCTGGGTCTAAAAATACCAAGCCTGACGCTCTTTCCCGGATGTTCGAAGACCCAGAAGAAACGCCCAAGCCAGATACCATCTTGCCGGCAGGTAGTTTCTTATTTTTACAGTCTGAACTCTTGTCTAGGTTAGAGGCTGCATCCGCAAGGGCCCCCAACCTACCTGGAGTCTCTATACAGAGCAGAGAGGGTCTCTTGTGGAGGGGAGAGCAGATCCTGGTACCCAAGGAAGCTCAAACCCTGATCTTGGGCTATTGCCACGACCACCCATTGGCGGCTCATTTTGGAACACATAAAACTGTAGAGTTAGTACGACATATGTTTTGGTGGCCAAGTATGGCCAAGGACTGCGAGTTGTACGTTAAGACCTGTGTCATCTGCAACTGGAACAAGCCCAGCAGGGACAAGGCTTGGGGTCTGTTGCGACCCTTTCCGGTACCCGATAGACCCTGGAGCATGATCTCTATAGAGTTTATTGTAGAATTACCGCCATCGCAGAATCATACTGCGATTTTCGTAGTGGTAGACCGTCTCTCTAAGATGGCTCATTTCCGCCCATTGGAAGGTACACCGTCTGCCCCTGAAACAGCACAAGTATTCGTTAAGGAAATAGTGAGACTCCATGGAGTACCAAAGAACATCATTTCAGATCGGGGAGTCCAGTTCACTTCCAAATTTTGGAAGGCCTTGTGCGAAGGTTTGGGAATCAAACTGTCATACTCCTCAGCATATCATCCGCAAACAAACGGACAGACTGAGCGAACTAACCAAACGCTGGAACAATACCTGAGGTGTTACACCTCGTTCCTCCAGGATGACTGGTTGGTACTCCTACCCCTAGCAGAATTTGCGTATAACAACGCGTGCCATTCGGCCACTAAGCAGTCCCTGTTCTTTGCCAACTATGGGTTCCATCCCACTTTCCTGCCTGATCTGGTCCCAGAAAACTCAGTCCCAGCGGCTCAAGAGACCCTAAGTTTTTTTTTACGTCCAATAACAAATTGTTACAGAGACAATGGCAAGGGCCCAAGAGGGGAACTGGTAGTGCACCCAGGGGACCAAGTTTGGTTGGCAACAACCAATCTGAAAATGGCATGCCCGTCAAGAAAATTGGCACCCAGATTCGTGGGCCCATTCCAGGTAGAACGTAGGATCAATGAGGTGGCTTATAAGCTGGCGCTTCCCGAATCTTTTAAGATTCACCCCGTCTTTCATGTGTCTTTGCTGAAACCTGCAGTACCGGATCCCTTCCCAGATCGTAGATCTAGACCCCCGGAGGCCATAGATATTGATGGGGAAGAGGAATTCGAGGTAGAAACGATTATTCACTGTAGAAGGAGGGGTGGTCAAACGCAATACCTCATCAAATGGAAAGGCTATGGGCCAGAGGAGAATTTGTGGGAGCCTGCTCCAAATGTTCATGCTCCTAGGTTAATTCGGGAATTCCTTTGCAACCAGCCCCAAAGGAGAGGTCAGATGGACATCCGGAGGCTGCCCGTAAGGGGGGGGGGCAATGTCGGGAACCCCGAGAGTTACCGCGGCACACGAGTCTGCGCATGCGCGGTCCGTCTAGGCGCACAAGTGTGCGGACACTAGGACCTGGGCGACCGCGGCGGCAATGGCGGCCGCGCATGTGCACTCGCGCCCACGGACGCGCGCCTGGCACCAATGAGTGCACAGGGCGCACTATTTAAACAGGCTTTAGCAAATCACATATTACCGTAAGGTCTTTCCTGCTGTTCCTGTGTCCTGAGTTCTTGAGTGATTACTAGTTGCTGACCCTTATCCGTTGACCATCTCCTGCTCTGATCCCTGGCTCATCCCTGACTACTCTTTTGCCTGCTCCTGAATTATTTGACCTCCTGTTGCTGAACCTTTTGCTCGTGACCCGGTTACTCTCTGCCTACTGCCTTGTACTGTCTGCCTTTGCTGTTATCGACCCGGCCTGTCTGACTCCGCTATACTTTGCACTGGCATCCATCCATCCATCCCGCTTGGATCCAGTCGCCACGGTCCAGGGCCTGCTAGCCTCTTCACATCAGGCTCTCCACCTGTACATACCCCAGCTGGCCCTCTCTACCTCAGTTGGGCATACCCAGGGGTCGCGACCTGGTCTCAGTTCTGCTCCAAGTCCATCCCCACCATCAAGGGCTCTAGTGAATAAGCAGACTGGGGCTTAGACTCCGCGCCCTGGGGAATCCCGTTCTGTGGTTCACTAGAGATACCACCGGGCGGTACGTAACATGCTCTTTCCTAGCAGATCATGTCCTTTGCCAGACCACAGAGTGAGGCTAGCTTTCAACCAGGATGTTGCAGGTCTTAGCTTCTATGCCACAATTACGCTTTATGGCTCTCTGTGTCACCAAGGGACTCGAGAAATTTCAGCTGATGGGCTATCACTGAAAGTCATTTTGCTCATCTGCTTGCTCAAAAGAGACAGGTTAGACAGATAATCCATCACTATAGTCCTGGGGCACTTGAGTACCAGTGCATGCACAAAAAGCACCTTCGAAAGATGTCTGCTATAGTTGAAGCACATCACAGCAGTGGTCATCTGGTCTTAGCAGGGACACAACCCTCACAATTAGTGTTTATATAGTCACTTTATCTGAAAACATATATATATATATATATATATATATATATATATATGACATATAGTGTATACATATGAAAATTGCATCAAATAAGTTATGCATTCATAAAACAAAACTCTATATACCCATACAGCTGTAAACGCATCAATACAGAAAAGAGAAATAGAATAATCTAATATGAATGAAATGCTTGAAACCATCAGAATTTGATTCCATTTATTGAGACATTCACTGTCTTTCAGCAGCCCCTAGATGTGTCTATTCTATTAATTACAAGAATATTTATTGCTATTCAGTTTCCTACCTCACTCTCAGCACTTACATCAGGTAGTGTGAATGTATGCAGAGGGTTGAAAGATGAAAGCTGGTCTTCTGCACTGGTCAAGGTCAAATGAAATGCTTCTGAATGTGCATCTGCCTGTTTGGAATGTTGGGAAGACAATGCCTCATTCAGGTAAACCTAACATACAAAGCACATAGCAGAGGTATTAGTATAGAACAATGTCCATTTTGGCAGTAGCACTCCACATAAATCTTTACTTTATAAAGACAACATACATATTTATGATATGTTGTTCAAGACTAATTAAGTCTTGTTCAGGCATATGTGGCATCAACACAAAAGAAGACAGTAGAAAAAAGAAAATTATATTTAAAAAAAATTGTAGGGAAAATGCAAGGCAAAACATGGTTTCAAATTGCTTCATAATTACTTTAACATTAAATTAAAAAACAAATTCAGCATAACCCATGTACAGTGCCCACTGTCTGGATATACTGTAAAAATAAAATGTTGACTTCACTGTTCTTGAGGTATATGTTCAGTTTCTCTAATAAAAATACATAGCATGTCATGAGAATATAAGTGTTTTCTTTTAGAAAGATATAAGAGAAGCCTTGAAAAAGAAAACATTTGCAGTTTTAGAGTAAGAAGGCATCACTAAGATCTTTCTAAAAAGGTCTTGCTTGAGCAAGTTCCATGCAGATGTTACTAGATACTTAACATGTAGTACTGAGAATGAGATTAAAAGATGGGAACATGTTGTACTGAGACTGAGGTTGAAGGATGGGAACTTTTTTTTTTATATCTTCTTATATTTTTTTATTTTAAATGTTAGTGTAAAGTTATACTGCAGTCACACATGCAAATGTTACATTGAGGGTACACAGTTTACATGGTCTTCCTCCAAGGATTCATGTTTCCCTATTGTCAAAGATAAAGAGGATTGTTGGTCCTAATACTTGGACTAATCCATAATATGAGCATGCGCAAATGCATGTTTATGCGATTCCATGGCTCCCTGCACCACTCTTCATCTGATCCCACTGCATCCTTAGCCAAACACAATGGATCATAAGATAGAGATTACTCAGTACAAAAACATGTGGCAATAGACTTCAGGTTTATAAGCAATATGAGAAGCTTCAAAATCCTGATGCAATAAACCATACTATACTAAGTTTAAAGGTAATCTGCATGGACTTTCTGGTTGTAGCAAAGGTACAATACTTCTTAGATATAAGGACTAACAGGTTTTACTTGCTATCTGTATTTATTTAAAATTTTCTTTCAGCACTATGACATTTGTAATACTATTATTCTATCCCAATGTAGTTAAAGCGGTAGTAAACACTGCAGGTACACTTGTACCCACAGGTAAGCTTTTAATAAAGTTTTCCTATAGGTACCAGGAATATCTCCTAAACAGGCAATGTTTAGGAGATATTCTTCATTTCTGCAGCTGTTGAGGTCATGGGCGCATGCGCTCTGAAGAAACGACATACTCATGTCATTCCTTCAGAGCATTTGCAGGAGTGACGTCATCGCCGTCAAGTGGCTGCAGCCAACCCAAAAAAAGTCCAGGCAAAGATGGAAGCCCTAACAGCGGTGGCAGCATGCTGCTGGAGGGCTTTGTTCTAAGATAAGTATTTCATAATGTGCTAGTATGCATGCTAATTATGACATTGCCTTGCAGAAGGATTTTTTTTTTTAATGTGGAGAGTTTACTACCGCTTTAACAAAACATCAGTCCACTTGTACTTGCACTGACTACTTCAACTGAAAATCATGTGTGCGGTGTTTACTTCCTCTTCGACCTTGGACACATGCACACGCTTGTACACGGCTAAGTGTGTTTGTGTTTATATACTGTATACCTATATCTATCTGCACATGCAAACAAGCTTTAGCTTTCAGCAAGAATAAAAGAGGAAGTATATGTGCCATCATATATTTTCCATACAAAAAAAAGTTAATGCAATAACCCTTTGATAGACAAACCTCACTGCAATATAAATATGCAGAATTCTACTGCAATAATAGGTCTGCGATTGACTTTAAAAAGTATTACTGTGTCTTTGACGAACGCTTAGCTGCCAGCATACTCTGCTTCAACCCAATACACACCTAATTGCTCGGCAAAAAGGCAGTTTCCCTACCTCATTGAGCTGGATGATGTGATGAATTTGCCTCAGGTACTCGCTGCCACCTGGTTTGTGGCAGATATCCAGTACCATCATATTTATTTTCTGCTCAGTCAAATCGAGCCTGTTGCCTTGAACTCCTTCTGCGGAACGGTCTTCTTGTATTGCAAAGTCACTGGAAAAAAGAAAAAGTGTATACCATTAGATATTTCTTATACAATAATATGCACAATAAAAATCTTTTAGTGTCTTCTTGAACTGCAATGCCCCTGGCATGGGCACTTGTCCAGCAGAGTCTGCACACACATTAACACTGTACATTCAATTTCTAAAATTCCAGTCAATATTATTACAGGTTTTTGGGCCCCAGGAAAATTACTATCATTATCAGTAAAGCAAGATATTTTGTCAAGTCAAATATTTTTAGTCTATCTACAAGGTAACAATTTTATTTTTCATTATATGATAGCTAAAGTTGATCTTTTGTAATTCTAAACATACCTGCCTGTCGTATTGTGGAGGAGGAAAGAAAAAAAACAAATTAGAGTCAAAAGGTTAGCAACTATAAAAGTAACAATTAAATTAATACACTCTGGCTTATTCTGCATGATTGCTTTAGAAATAGAGTTTGTCCTTGCTCTTATCTGCTTAGCTGTTGAATTTCACTATTTACATTGAAAATACAATGAGAAAGTCAGGGGACACTGGATAAATATGCAGAATAATTACATGGAAGTAATGTTTAAAGAGGACATAAAGTTAATCAAAGCATTAGGGTGCACACAGTTTTTCTTAGCTTTAGTTCTGGTGCTTGAAATATTATAAAAGTAATTGAAGATTAATGACACTGCTGTCATCAATACCACCACTGTCAACAGCCCCATTATCCTTAGATAACAGGTGTATGTTTAGTAGTTACCATAGAATGATTGGTGTAGATGTAAACCTAGTCACTAAAATCTCATGTAATCTTATTCCAGTTAAAAAAGAACAATAGGCAAAACCTCTTTTTTCATTTTGGAAAAAGCAAGGGAGGGTTATACCGCCTGTCAGATTTATTTCCATGTGTCCCATTGTGGAGATTTTCCTTCACTTCCTGTCCCATAGCCAGAAAGTGAGAGGAAATCCCTGCAATTAAAGGGAATTCTTTGTAAACCCACAGATCACCAGAATTAGTGCCCCCATTGGAAGATTTCTCCTTTATTATTTTTCTGGGGGCAACCCAAAATTTGGAATTTTCTTTACTTTCATTTTCAATGATAATGGTAAACAGGGCAAATATAGAGGGTGAATTTCCCTAATAGGGACACAGACAGCAATAAAACCTGGCAAGTGTTTTAATCCCTCAGCACTCTGTTCAAAACCAAAAAAAACATTTTTGCCTTTAGTTATACTTTAAGGTTTACATCTACTGTAAGAAGTCATTGTCACTTTACCACTCAGGGCAAAATAACTGTGTGTGTGTGAAAACCCCCCCGACTCTGATCCACTGATATTCAACTCCAGGAGCCTATTTTCCGCAAGGTAAACAAGGCGTTTGCCTAGGGCAGCATTTTTCAGGGGGGCAGCTGATTTTTGTGTTGCCTAGGGCAGCATGGTAGCCAATCAGCTAATAACTTCAACTTGTTCAATTAAGCTTTGACAACAAAATCTGGAAGTTGATTGGTTTCTATGCAAAACTGCGCCAGATTTTGCTCTCTCCGGTTTTAGTAAATCTACTCCAAAGTTTTTTTTTTGTTTTTGTTTTTAAGTACCATTTTTTTTTAAGTAAAATACCACTTTTTAATCAAAGCTCGAAATATTCCTTTGAAATTATGTTGACCACAACGCACAGTATACATAACCTTGTATATTGTTTGCATTTGTTTTCTTTTTTTGTTAGCTTTTTTTCCTCTCTGTTCTCACCTGGTACCCAGCCAGTAACATACCTCCTGTACTAGTGTGGCTATGCTGTGGATGAAAGAGCACCTTTGGACAGCAGTATTCCCAGTCTATGATGTAAAGATGTAAAGTATAGCGGAATATAGTTAGTCTGGTTGAAAATAAGAAATTCCTTCCTGATCCCCCAAGAGGCAATCGGATATTCCCTGGATCAACTTTAACTATAAATATTAGTATCCTGTTATATTATGTACATTTAGGAAATAATCCTAAATGTACATAATCCTAAAATTTAAATACACTAACAAATTGAAGCCAAACTCCAGCTAATACTTTATAAGCAGTTACAGCAAACAGCTTTTTCCTTTTTACATAAACAAATAAAACCTGATCATTGCAAGCACCTCTGCCAGTGTTAAATGGTTTGTCTAATCTCTGTAACTGATAAATCTGCAAGAAATCTTGTTCTTTTTGAAAAACAACAGACCTACTAGCAGGGTCACCAGATAAAACAAAGAAAATAATAAAATACAAAAATAGAAGAAAGAAAACAATCTGCTCTTGCAGGATACTCTTATCGCTTAGTGTTCAATTAGGAGATCTCTAAAATTGCTATTGATTATTTCCAAATATCTTCGCATACATAGACATCCAAAAGTTATTAATACAAGTGATGATTTTTCCAATGTGTGGAGAGCAAAAGGAATGCAAACAGTGACATCTTTTTTGTATCAAGAACCTTCAAGATTAAAGACTATAAATAAATAAATGCAGCTAGAACTAAGAATTTGCAAGCTACAATATACCAGTAATAAATGTTTGCTTTTGGGTTTGATGCTGCTTTAAGATGCATACATTTATTGTCTGATATACCAAGCAGCTTTATTTATTTAGCTCCAGTTTTATAAATCAACTGCAGTCTTCATTCTAATTTTTGCACGATCTCTTTTTATACCTAAAAGAAAAACATTCCTTAACAAAAGAAAAAAAAAATATAATTAATTTTTTTAGTCAAACTTAAATTCTCCAAATGAATTAACCAATTCAATACCGTGCAATTTTACACCTCCCTGCCTAGACCATTTTTCAGGTTTCAGCGCTCTCACACTTTGAATGACAATTGCGCGGTCATACAACATTGTACCCAAACTAAAATTTTATCATTTTCTTCACACAACTAGAGCTTTCTTTTGGCGGTATTTAATCATCGCTGGGGTTTTTATTTTTTGCTAAGTTAACAAAAAAGTCCGAACATTTTGAAAAAAAAACCATGTTTTTCTTTGTTTCTGTTATAAAAGTTTGCAAATAAATAATTGTTCTTCATAAATTTAGGCCGAGATGTATTCTACTACATGTCTTTGGTGAAAATAACCCATATTAGGATGTATTTTTTAGTTTTTTAGGAAAGTTATAGAGTTCACAAACTATGGTATAGATCTGAATATTGATCAATCCTGAAGTACTGACAACCAATCTAATTTCTTGAGGTCCAAGAATGTCAGAACAGTACAGATATCCCCCAAATGACCCCTTTTTGCAAAGTAGACAGTCCGACGTACTTCGTAAGAGGAATGGCGAGATTTTTGAAGTCGTATTTTTTTTGTCATAATTTTTCGGAAAAAGAAAAAAAAAAAATTATTTTCACTATTTTTTTTTTACATACTGTCACCAGTGCAGTACAGCGTCATCATATAACTGGCATGGCGGTGATCAGGGACACTGACAGGTGACAGTGTGGAAAAAAAAATATTTTTTTTTTATTTTAAATTTTTTATAACATTCTGTTTCTTTTTTTTAAGATTTGTTTGTCATATTTCACTATGTTCAAAGTAGTACAATGTTACCATAGTAACATTGTACTACTATGGGGAAGTGATCAGTATTTTTTTTTTTTTTTTACATCGATTCATTCAGGGTTTTTTTTTTTTGTGCTTAGCTGTGATTTAGCCACAGCTAATCACATGACATGGAACAATCCATGACACTGGCAGATCTCAGCTTGGCAAAGGGGGCAGTGCATGCTATAAATTCTGCAGGGTGCCCAAACGTTTGCAGACGCCATTTTTTTGTTTTCTGTTACTTTGAAAGTGTAAATGATGGAAATAAAATCTAACTTTTGTTGACATATTATAAGAATGTCTAATCTGTAATTTGATGCCTTTTGGAGATTTTTCCATCTTTCCTTGGCTTCTTTATGCACATTAATACAAATTTTTAGCTGGGGTGCCCAAACTTTCGATATCCACTGTACACAATGAGATGCATTAGAATAGGTGGCTGTATGCAGTTGTGCCTGGGGGTTGTAACCTCAAGCGCACAATCGTGTACAGCCACCTCTTCTAATATGTCTCAGTGGGAGGCTTTACGTGATGTCAGTGGGTCCCTGGAATGTCATTACGCAGGCGCTGCATGCTGTACAGCCCTGTGTGTGAGTGCTTTGATGCATTTTGATTTTTTTTTTTCTTTGTAAGTACTCTTTTTTTTTACCAATCAGCTTTTCACTATGAATTACATTTCACTTTGACATCACAACTTTTCAAGTCAATTTTATTCAACTGGAGAAAAATACAGTTCAAAGGAAGGGCTTTCTGTAAAAGCTATAATTGATGTCACTAACACCTACTAACATTTTTTTTATAATTGCTATTAGTTGCAAGTTAGTATTCAAAGCCATTTTCTCTGGGTCTGTGTCATGGTTTCAGTTGGAAATATTTTCAGCTAGCAATTCCAAGCTGAAAACCCATTTTGCAGGGTGGTCAAGCCATTTTATTCTAAACCAACAGTTGGCCTTTACAGTACTTACAGACAGCTTAACATTTTTCCAAACAGTTGGAGGCTGATTTATCAAAGGAGCTGAGAATCTGTGAACTATGTGAATATTCACATCAATTAGCTAATCATAATCATAAAACAAAAGGAGAAAGCTCTCAAAGCCATTATATAATGCTTTGATGATTCGTGTGCACTGTGCAAATTGTACATGACCCAGGGAGAATATGTCTGTTACCCTTTTGATAAAACAATTAAAAAAAATAATAAAAAAAGTCTCTCACTGACCTCTGTAGATGCAGGCACTGTGGAGACATGTATTCCCAAAGTTTACAGCACAAACACTTTCACTTTCAGTAGTTCAGTTCATTCTGCTCCCATCTCCGAGTATTAAATTGGCAGCCTGTCAGTCCTCTAAGGGAGGGTATTAATCCCTGTCAGTTTTTTTTTTACCAATAAAAATTTATTGAGCATCGAAAAGCATAAACATAGACAAAAGCATGGGTTGTATCGATACAACAGTTTGCTAGAAGCATCTAGCCTTATAATGAGAGTAAGTCAGACAAAAAAAAAGAAAAAAAAAAAAAAACTTGGCATGGAGAACATTACAGAACTAATAGGAGGATGTGAATCTAGAAGGACATAAAATAAACAGGTTTTGAGTAACTATGGTGATAAGAACCTATTGTCAATATCGTGCGCAGATTCATGATAGACCAGAACATGGAATCATTGACATTAAAGAACATTTTTGAGAACGGTGGATGTGGAGAAATTACACTGAGCTACGTTAATTGATAATGTGATTCTAGGTCAGGTATGAAAATGTTCAGTTTAGCATGCCAGAAGCACCGTCCCAGCAAAAGAAAGGGAAAAGAGAGAGGAAGAAAAAAAATGGGGGGGGGGAGAGAGAGGAGGGAGGGGTAGGGAAGGCGGGGGGGAAGATGAGTGCTAAGAAACGTAACTTAAGTTATCGAGGAAGGATGACAGAGGGGGGTAGAATGTGTCTCTCGTCCTCTCCGCCGGACGCCGAAGCATCACACCCCCTACCCCCCCACACCATAGGAGACCATGAGGTAAAGGGGAAGGAGCGCAACCAGATAGGATCCCAGCGTTCAATCCCTTCCTCAGAGAAGAGTAGCCTAAAGAGAACCAGGTATATACGGGTGGTCTTATAGGTGGGCTGTAATGTCTTTATTGCAGTTTTTTGCCATCTGTGTTCTATTGGGCAGATTTCCCTTTACATAGCCAAAACATGAAGTGAGAGGAAGTCCCTCCAAAGTGAGGGAATTCCTGCTTGTTACCAGGATCACCAGAACTATAGTCCTTATTGCAGATTTCCCCTTATTCCTGTTCTGGTGAAAGTCCAACATTTGGGATTTTCTTTCACCTTTGTTCCCAGTGATAATGGTAAAAAGGAGGAGTAGAGAGGGTAAATCTACTAAAATGGGGGGCACAAAAACTATAATAACTTTACAGATATTCTAATTATTCTCCACTCCATTCAGAACAAAAACAGCTTTGCCATTACTGTAGTTATACAGAGGTCAGTGAGGGCTTGTTTATAGCTATGATTATACTCTTGCATTGCAGTAATGCACAATACTTCACTATGCATGTATTTGTGTATTGAAGTGCTATACATTTTGAATGGCACCCCAGCACACTAAGGCAACACAACTGTGCACTACCATATATTACTGTTCCCAGAAAAGGGTCAGGGGCACTATTGGCTGCACTGGAGTAAATTGGCAGTCTATTCAAAATTTAATCTAAAGCAGGTTAAAATGTGTGCATTAACATATCATGAAAGTGTAAACTATGCCTTAAAGCACAGTTACTGCTTGTATCAATTGAATGTTCATAGCTTGGACAGAGTTCTGCTTCAGGCATTTACATGTAAAAGTTGTGAATGCAGTAGTCAGTTTGATTGACATTACACTGCTTAAAGCTATGTGACAAATTGGTGAATATGGTCACATAGCTGATAATAAATATGAAACATATATCAACGCCTAATTTTTTTGTGATATGATTACTGAAATCTGATTATACTCAAAAGTTAAGTATTTTTAAAGGGCTATTATCTTTATTTTATGAACTTTATGGAAAAACATATAATGATGCAAGCTACACAAGCTATAAATTTGTGCATATCTGCTGCCATGCATGCTAGGTGTGTATTTTATGTGGCGTTTATGAACCTTTATGGTCATACTTCCCCTTTGGCACTACAATGAACATATCTCACACTCCCAGTGGAGTAACTTTAGCTAATTTAAACTACTATTGCCTCTAACCCAGCAATGGGCAAACTACGGCCCGGCGGACCTTTTAATCCGGCCCGCGGAGCTAGGCTCCCGCTAGGCTCCTCTCACAGTCCGCCCTGAAGACCGGTGTAGCATGAAAATCTGTCTCCTATGAGGATCTGTCCCCCTCGACGTATCTGCGCATGTGCCGGAGATCGCCGATCGGTAATCGCTAATGCCTGAAACTGGCACATGCGCAGATACGTCGAGGGGGACAGATCCTCATAGGAGACAGATTTTCATGCTACACCGGAACGGCGCGGGAACACGGCGAGAGGAACGCGCGGAACAAAGGTAAGTGAATTGACACAGGGGGGACTTGGGGACTTAATATGGGGGATGAATTAATATGGGGGATGAATTACTATAGGGGGGATGAATTGCTATATGGGGGATGAATTACTATGGGGGATGAATTACTATATGGGGGATGAATTACTATGGGGGATTAATTACTATATGGGGGATTAATTACTATATGGGGGATTAATTACTATATGGGGGATTACTTACTATATGGGGGATGAATTACTATATGGGGGATGAATTACTATGGGGGATGAATTACTATATGGGGGATGAATTACTATGGGGGGTGAATTACTATGGGGGATGAATTACTATGGGGGATGAATTACTATATGGGGGATGAATTACTATGGGGGATGAATTACTATGGGGGATGAATTACTATATGGGGGATTAATTACTATGCTTACTATGGGGGAATATTACTATACTTACTATGGATGACACATACACATCATTCATCTACTCTTGGCCCGGCCCCCGGGTCCAATATATGAACCCATTGCGGCCCTCAAGTCAAAAAGTTTGCCCACCCCTGCTCTAACCCCTTATTTTTGTGTTTAATTAGCAGAATACTTTAGTGCTAACCTTTCACTGACCCTTACATATGTAAATACATGTAAGCCTCATTGACCTAACAGACAGAAAAAGCCATCTTACATGCTTGATTTGGGGTATAACCCACATTTCTAACTTTATATTTTCTTTGGATCAGTTACTATGCTACTTAGTTATTTTATATGAGAGACATCTATAGAATTATAGATCGTGTTGTGATTAAAAAAAAAATCTTCCAGTCTACAATAAAATATATTCACAAAAAATAAATGCCCATTTATCAAATAGTCCTTGACGTTTATTAATATATAATACAACATAATGGTTGCCATTTTCCCAATTGCTGAGGCTTGTATTCAGTATGCCAAATTCATCAGATCTTTTGGTCAGTAAAACTTACTTTGGGTTATATATTTTGTCTGCTCATCATATCCTGAGTTAATAGTAAAAGTAACATGACGTATGTTTTTACCTTTAGATACTGTACTCTATGATTCTGTTATAAGCTAAGGCTGCTGTAACTACATGGACCTTTCTATTAAATTAGCTGGACAATTTAAGGCTATTCTTTGCCATGGCAGATTCAAACCACCTTATTTTTTCAGAGTCATTTTGTGTATGTATGAGGATGACATTGAAAAAGTTGAGGGCCCTCTGACAAAGGAGTGTATCACCCAAATTGTATCCTTTCCTGTCCATCACTTTGCAGGTGAAGCAGATGATTGGATTCAGTCAGTGCTATGATTAATGAGTTCCTCTCTGTATTTGGTACAGCCTATCAATCATGTCATTAGGGAGAATGTGCCCTGAAAGAGGCAGACCTCAGCCAAGGAATAACTGCATTCATCTTAATCTGTATATGCACCCAGCCAGCCAAGTCAGGGTCACCATGATGAAAAACAATAATCTTCAACGCCACAAATTACTTTGCAAAGACGGACGTTTCCTCACTTTTTTGGGGGCATCGTGTTCTCTACAATACAAGATGACTGTTTACAGCCTGGGTGTTACTTTGAAGTGAAGGTTATTTTAATGAATAGTAATGTTTCCAGACAGTGTACAAGACAGGCAGTGTACACAGCTGACACTTCCTACAGGGTAAGCTTTTTTTTCTTTGTTTCTTCCAAGCAAGTCAAAGTCATACTTAAACTAAACTGTGTGAAACCCATTGCACTGCTAAGATCACCAAAATATTAAGATTAGCTTGTTATCTAGTTCTGTGTTATTGAGGGACATTTCAGTCTGGGTTATGACAAAATTTAAAATACAATAGCAGTAAGACATGTTGGAAGGTACATAATCACTAATAGTTTGTTCTGAGATGGACAACTGAAATTATTTTAAATGCAATGCCTTTATAATACTGTATGGTTTTATTCATTTTCTGTATAGTAATAGGATCAATAAAAACAAAGAAAGAAAGAGAATAAGGCATTTTTGTAAACTGCATTTTCTATCCAAAGGGACATCTAATAATAAGGCAAACATGACAAAATGAGGCAAAACTGAGAGGATGGGAGGGCCCTCCGTGTACTGCAACAATAACCTAGTAAAGATTAAAAAAAAAAGTCTAAAGTAATTTTAACTTCACCAATTTTAGTATGGCAGAATTAGCTGCCACACAATGGAAAAATCCCTTTTAGATTGTAAGTTTTTTTTCTGTATTGAATTGTAATGTAACTGTACTGTCTGCCCTCATGTTGTAAAGTGCTGCGCAAACTGTCGGTGCTATATAACTCCCAATTAATAATAATACATCAGAACAGTGGGAAAAAACAATGTTTATATACCTCCCATTGCATGACCAATCTACTCTAATACACCTACTGGAAATCTGTGCTAATAGAAGTACAGGGACTGTCATCACAGTCCTCCTATAAATGCTAGTCTCATGGCCTTTGTACTGAACCTCTGGCTTTGTGAGTTACTAAGCTGGTAAACGTATGCAAACAGTAAAGTCAGTATAAGTCTGCTTACTTATTGTGGGTCAGAAATTTGAAGTTATTAATTCAGCATGACAGCTGGCTAGTATTTTCAGAGGGGAGAGTTCTGTAACCTTAACATGTCTCCTGGTACAGGCTGCCTTTGTAGTGGATTGTGTTGTTGACCACCCAATAACATATGGTAGACAGTTCCAAAGTCTGAGCGATATCACATAAAAAAAAAACCCCAAAAACCTTGTCTACTCTAGTGATGAAACAGTGTCATCCACTTCATACGTGCACACAGTCTAAGGAGAGAAAAGATAATTAGGCTGTTGTTTAATGCAAGAAATATGTTGATAGGACAACCAGGCGACCGCATGAGGGACCACCTGTCAAATATCAGGACACGTAACATATAAGGAGTTCAGTAAGCACAAATCTATAGAGTCAATATAGAAGTGAATTGACTGGAGGTGCACAGAGTGTGGTAAAGTATAGAAGACACTCGACTGAGGAATCCTCCTCCTCTTCATAAAGGAGAATTTACATTGGTCTCCATATAACAGCACTAAAGATATGATGTCAAATAGTCTTCAGAATGGGTGTGATGTGTGTGCAAGGTTTGGCTAAAAGCAGATGTAACCCCTATCACTAAAATCTCAAACTTCAATATGCTAAAAGTCATTTTCTATATTATTAAATCTGCAGCTTTCAATAAAATAAACCCAGAGATGTTGTTATGAAGGTCCTTGAACAGGCACTTCTTAATATAGAGTGACAAAACTCTATCTCTGTCTCCCAATTGTTCTTTTGCATTGTCAGACATTGTCACACTAAACGGGCCATCATACATAATCTGGCCATCAGATACCACTGAATATGTTCAGACCCGGAAGACAGAGATAAAATATCTCAGGACACTAGCAGACTACTTCCATTAAAAAGGTTACAAAGACAAAACTATCAACACCAGCATAAACACAACCTTGAAAACTCGAAGATAAAATCTACTCCAATACAAAGAGAAAAAAAACAAACAACTGTGTACCTCTAGTAAGATGGAACTCTAAAAGAAATATTCCAGCAACCCCCAATACTGGCTTTCATACAATCCCCCAAGCTCAGACATAAAATAATCAGTAGGAAACTTCCTTCTGATTATGATGTCACAAATAATGGAAGCAAACCCTGCAATAAAAAAACGCTGCAAACTGTGAAACCAAATTAATCCATCAAAAAGTGTCAGACACTCAGAAGGGACCTTCAATATCACTGGATCATACAGCTGCACCTCCAGTAATGTTGTGTACCTTATCCAGTGCAAAAAAATGTAACAAAGAATCTTACATTGGCGAAACAGGACAGAAGTTGCAAACAAGGATGAATTTGCACAGACATACCATCAAGGAACATAAAGAAGATGAGTTGTGCACACCTGTGGGACACCATTTCTCACAACCAGACCACAATATGGAAGACCTCAATATCTTAATTCTTAAAGGGAATTTTGAAACTATTCAGGAAAGGAAAACTTTTACACCATAGATAATGGCCTTAATTTAGACATGGTTTTTCTCACTCATTATTCAACAGTTTTACAACGCCCTCTCTGATTGTCATCCCAACCCCTTCCCCCCAGAGATTGTTTCTTCAAACATTTTGCTAAAACTTTGTGAAGTAGTACTGCTTGGACCTTGAATAAGGGGACATAGCCCGAAAGCTTGTCCTCAAAATTGTATGTTAGCGCAAATAAAAAAAGTTTCTTGGAAAGTACTCAATTGTTTCAGACATTGTCACACACTCTGCCAGTATACATGCCAAAATGCTTTGCAAAGGCATGTTCCACTGTTGTCATCATCAGGAAACCTGCCATGAGAAATGAGGTGTAGCATTTGTTGGAACACAAGCATGTAGACATGAAGGGCTACAAAGCAGCTGCAAGAGGTCAGCAGCAGTGAAAAAAAACAAAGGGCAAAATTGCATTTAAAAAAAAAATCTCCACTTTAGTGGAGTGGCTTATGATGGTGTAGCAGGACAAATACAAATAAATAAGTCTGAGCTGGGGAAAAAGTGTCTCTTAGACTTGATTCTGGAATTGGAGTGCTGCTGATATGGATGATGGGGGTCCATGTGACTCAAAGAGTTCAGAGAGCTTCTGTGAATTGCGGGTGTGAAGTAACTATGTCATGAGCGAGATAAACTAAGTGAAGTGACATCTGAATAACAGACAGAGAGTATGCGAGGTTCAGAGAGTTAAGTTTTGCACCCACTCCCTTGTCTGTGACCATGCCAGCTGCCCTGTAAGTGAACTTATGTTAAGACTGTGTTCAAAGACTGTTCCTGTGAGCATCTGCTTTGCTGTGAGAAATAGCCTGAGTTCTGTTTACCCTTCTGCTGCCAACTCTCACTGACAATCAGATGCCTATTTTCTGCAGTAAAGAAACTGTCACTATGAGAGGACTCTGCATGCTTGTCATTCGGCCTGTGTGTGGCATTATTCAAAGTTATAAAACATTACCCTAATACAATTTGAGGAAACCTATATTATTTTTTATACAAAAGCACTCACTAGGGGTCTCCATGTCTCTAACAGACATACACATATGGTAAAACTAAAAAAAACAAACAAAAAAAAATAATAGGCTGCGTGTGGCCATACAATAAGTAGGGGGAAATTTCTTTAGGCCACAGAGAGCAGTAAAAATAACTGACAGAAATTTTAACCCTTACGTCCCTAATAAAATACATCATCAGTGGAGATATGGCCTGTGCTTTCTACCCAGTAACCACACTAGACACTGCTTGGTCAAGCAACATTGTACTCATATGAAATTTTTATAATTTTTTTTACACAAATAGACATTTCTTTTGGTGGTATTTAATCGCCACTGGGGTTTTTATTTTTTGCACTATAAACAAAAAAAAGAGCAAAAAGTGTGAAAGAAAAAAAAAAGTTTTCTTTGTTTTTATTATAAAATTTGGCAAACAGGTAATTTTTCTCCCTAACTGATGTGCATTGATGAGGCTGCATTGATAGGCAGCACTGATGGGCACTGATGAGGTGGCATAGATAGGCAACACTGATGGGCACAGATAAGTTGCACTGATGAGGCGGTACTGGTGGGCATTGATGAGGAGGCACTGATGATGCTGCACTGATATGCAGCACTGATGGGCACTAAGAGGCGGCACTTATGGACGGCACTGCTGGGCATTGATTGGCGCAACTGCTGGGTAGCACTGCTGGGCAGCACTGCTGGGCACTGGTGGGTGGTACTGCTGGGTGGCACTGATCATAAGTGCCCTGATTATCAGTGCTGGTGTCCTCTGTGACATTTGCCGGTTATCAGCAGTACTTTCCTCATGCTGTGACAGCGTGAGGAAAGTGCTGCCAATAACTGGCAACTGTATTTACTTTGTGATCTGCTGTGTCATTGGACAGTAGGACACAGTGATCACCGACAGTGCTGAGCCACACTGCTGGGGGCACGCAGGGTGCATGTTCTGGGAGGACGTCATATGACACCCTCCCGGAACTGGACAACCGTGCTGTAGCTGAATGATGGTTGTAAAGTGGTTAATATCCAAAACAAAACAAAAAAAAAGCCTTTTTGGCTTGAACTGGGCTTTTATTTGTGGGAAGACTACAAGAGTGGCGGAGTCAGAGCATGCATGCACTGACAGACCAGTCCTTTGATTCCTTACGTGTACTTTGTAAAGCAAATAGTACTTACTCTCCACAGATCCAGAAACCCAGTAAGATTTGTCCAATACAGTGTGATTTATATTCAATATACCCAAACACTTTGCAGTGGCTGACCAAAAATGTTTTATGTGCACAAGTAATATTGCTTGCAGACTCTTCATTTGCTCAAATCAGTGGGTGATCGAGCCATTTCTTTGGCTTGTGGTGCAGGGTGTGGATTTTGACAAGCAATGTGAATTAGAGAGTCCAACCCTTTGTCAATAAAGAGAAATGGCACAAAACCCTAAAAGACATATGGGCCATGTACTGGGAAATTTACACAAGTTTTTAAACTATAAGGTTTGAACATTTCTGCTGCCACATTGCTCACCAGAAACATCTTGTGATTGGAGCAGGTGCTTTGGAAGTCATACAGTCTAAATTCACCTTTGGAAACATGTTACAAGTTCCACATGTATTTAGGGTGGAACATATAACATGATGCAGCTCCTCTCCCCTCTCCCCACCCGCTCCCTGTGACCAGATGTCACTTTTAATAACAGTGCGGCTCCACCCACACCGCTGCTTTGTTCATTCACAGATTCCTGTGAATGAATAAACTATAAGCACTGTCTGCCATCGCCTTGTAGTTCCAGTGCACTATGGGGACACTGATGAGTGTTCTCGTAGTCCACTGACATGTCTGCAGGAGTCCACGTTGCACCTGTGATCTACTGATTGTAGATTGCTTTCCAGTATTCTGAAGGAAAAAATAATACATGCACATTTTGTTTCTGCAAAAATATGTGCATTTTTTTTATTTTACAAAAGTGAACTTATCCTTTAGCTATGAGGACTAAATACACACAAGTATATAGGGGCTCAAGGACTGCCCACTTTCTTACGTATATACACTATTCATCAGGATGATGATAATAGAGGAGCTCACTTGGGTACGTATGTCAGAAAAGTCTAGTGTTGGCAAAACCAATTAAGTGGCTCAACCCTAAATAAAGCAGCAATTGTTTTTCAAATCGCCAATAATAATCAACCCATACAAACTGTGCCAACTATACGTCTACTCAGTTAATAATTACCATTGAAACATACTAGTGTGAAGAATGATAAATAAAAGCCCTTGCACAAGTCATTGTGTATATTTTGATTAGACTATAAATAGCATATGTGTATCCACTGTGGTGCCAACATAAAATCAGTTGTCCATGGTTCAAATGCCTTGCCAGTGTAAAAAGGTATATTCATTGGCAATCTTCTGATCACAACATGTATGTTATATTAGAAGTTCGAGTTCAGGCAATATCTTTGTTATAAGAATCCTTGTGATATGAATCAACATGCCATCAATATCGCAATTGACAATGACTGGCAGTCTCCAAACTCTGATCCCATTCATGTAGGCAATGGTACCTCAACCAACAGTCTTAGGAGCACATGGCTATAGGTATTAAATTAAAACTCACGAAGGTCCAGTCAGTAAAACTGTTCTCCAGCAGAGGTCTGAATCTCCATGTTTTTGCTACATCACAGTACCTCCTTCACATTCGTGTCCTTAGTTTACCCTTTACATCACAGTCCCACTTTACATCAGTGCCCTCAGTTTCATATCACAGCCCCTAACCCCCCCCCTTACATCACAGATGACAGTGCTCCCCTTATATTACATCTCCACTCCTCATCCCCCCCTTACATCACAGTTCTCCCTTCATATCACGTTCCCCCCTCCCTGTATTGTAGCATGCCTTACCTTTACATCACAGTCTTCCCTTCATATCACAGTCCCCCTCCCCCGTTACATCACAGTTCCCTTTACCTAACCCCTTCTTCCTAACATCACATCCCGCCAATTCCTTTACATCACAGTCCTCCCTTCATAGCACAGCCCCCCTCCCCCTTACATCACAGTTCCCCTTTACCTAGCCCCTTCTTCCTAACATCACAACCCGCCAATTCCTTTACATCACAGTCCTCTATATCAAACTTTCCTCCTCCCTTACATCACAGTTCTACCTTTATATCATAGTCTCCTCCCCCCTTACATCACAGTTCTACCTTTATATCATACTCTCCTCCCCCCTTACATCACAGTTCTACCTTTATATCATACTCTCCTCCCCCCTTACATCACAGTTCTACCTTTATATCATACTCTCCTCCCCACTTACATCACAGTTCTACCTTTATATCATACTCTCCTCCCCCCTACATCACAGTTCTACCTTTATATCACATCCCGCTCCCTATATATCACATCCGCTTCCCCTTTACATCACAGTCCTATCTTTATATCACAATCCCCCTCCCCTTCACGTCCTACCTTACACAACAGGGCAGGGGGTAGATGATGCAGCAAGTCTGTGAAGCTGCCCATGTTTTCATTGTAATCAGTAGGTGACTGGTTGCTCAGACTGCGCCAAAAGTGGGTAGGACAGAGAGTACACCCAGGTTGCCAATTGCCACAACTGCAGTCAGGACAGGACTATCATGCGGTTCAGGTCCAGACCGCGGTCTGCCATTTAGTGATGTCTGATCTATATGATGCTTGCATATTGCGGTACTATACAGCAGAACAGTGTGACCATAATTTAATGTAATGACACAATACTTGTATCCTCCAAAAAGCAATCTAGCTTATAGCAGACATATGGATAAACAATGGACATGCACAAAAGGAGCATACTCACACCTGCCTTTTTCCTCTTGATGTGTTTTCCATTTAACTAAAAAGAAGTACATTAAAACGCATGTCATAATGCACATCAGTGCATATTGACACATTCACATTCACCATGATGCTTTGACGTTCATGAACATGCATCTTAGTGCATTCATTATGAGGCATTTCCATGGATTTCAATGAAAAATGAATCAAACAAAAATGCAAAGTTAATATTCCAGCAAGTGTTCAGCAATGTTCCAAGTGTGTGCCTACACATACTGTATATGTTCACAGTGCTGAGCCTGGATCTGCCTACAGCGCTCTTTCAAATAAAAGTGCTATCATCGGAGTCCATAATAACTGCCAATAAAAGAGGACCATTTCCCCATGAAGGGCTGACAAACAGGTGATGCAATACTGGGTTTGATGGTCACTTCAGGGGAAGGCCATTGCTTTCTACAGTATATACCACTTGTGATTGTAGAGGTGCTTTGGACGGCAATGAATATAAAAACTTGGACATTTCGGCTACTACATTGCTCACTAAATACCTCTTCTGACTGGAGAGGACAGTGACAGGAATAGAACTGACATATACTGCATTCAGCACAGTGCCAAGTTTTATTCAATGCACCCTCTTATGAATGGAGAGGATAGTTGTCAAGAGTATAACAACTGATATATGTTGCTTTCATCACTTATCAAAACACCAAAAAATTGCAAAAAAGGGAACCAATATGATAAGTTCTATTAAACGTGTATTACGGTGATCTGGCTTATACATAAAGGTTAACAAACTACAAGAGCTATACATATTTTATGGATAAGCTCACAGAAGCAGATGGCAATGCTTATAAACATTGCAATTTAAGATATAGGGCTTGATATTTAGAATATTTCAAGATACAGTGGGAGTTATTTACTAACACTGGAGAGTGCAAAATCTGGTGCAGCTCTGCACATCAGCTTCCAGGTTTTATTGCCAAAGCTTAATTATTATTATTATTATTCAGGATTTGTACAGCGCCAACAGTTTGCTTAGCGCTTTACAATATGGGAGATGATACAGCAACAATACAGTTCAATACAAGAGGGTTAGGAGGGCCCTCCTCCTTGGAGCTTACAATTTAAGATTAAACAAGATGAAGTTAGAAGCTGATTGGCTACCATGCACAGCTGCACCAGATACTGAGTGCTCCAGTTTTAGTACATCTACCCCAGTGTTAGTACTACAAAAAGGTAAAAAGAAAAAAATGTCTTCTATACAAAATCCTAAAAAAGACTACCAGTGTTTACATATAGATACACTAAACACCAAATACACTATACACCAAAAGTATTGGGACACCTGCGTTTACACACACATGAACTTTATCATCATCCCAGTCTTAGTCCGTAGGGTTCAATATTGAGTTTGCCCACCCTTTGCAGCAATAACAGCTTCAACTCTTCTGGGAAGGCCATCCACAAGGTTTAGGAATGTGTCTATGGGAATGTTTGACCATTCTTCCAGAAGCACATTTGTGAGGTCAGGCACTGATGTCGGACAAGAAGGCCTGGCTCGCAGTCTCCACTCTAATTCATCCCAAAGGTGTTCTGTCAGGTTTAGGTCAGGACTCTGTGCAGGCCAGTCAAGTTCCTCCACCCCAAAGTCGCTCATCCATGTCTTTATGTACTTTGCTTTCTGCACTGGTGCATAGTCATGTTGGCATAGGAAGAGGCCATCCCCAAACTGTTCCCACAAAGTTAGGAGCATGAAATTTTCTAAAATGTCTTGGTATGCTGATACCTTAAAAGTTCCCTTCACTGGAATGAAGGGGCCAAGCCCAACCCCTGGAAAAACAACCCCACACCATAATCCCCCTTCCACCAAACTTTACACTTGGCATAATGCAGTCAGGCAAGTACCATTCTCCTGGCTACTGCCAAGTCCAGAGATGTCCATTGGACTGCCAGACAGAGAAGCGTGATTTGTCACTCCAGAGAACACGTCTCATCTGCTCTAGAGTCCAGTGGCGGCGTGCTTTACACCACTGCATCAGATGCTTTGCATTGCCCTTGGTGATGTAAGGCTTGGATGCAGCTGCTTGGCCATGGAAACCCATTTCATGAAGCTCTCTACACACTGTTGTGCTAATCTGAAGGCCACATGAGGTTTGGAAGTCTTTAGCTATTGACTCTGGAGACAGTTGGTGAATTCTGCGCACTGTGCACTTCAGCATGCACTGACCCCACTCTGTCATTTTACGTGGCCTACCACCTCTTGGTCGAGTTACTGTTGTTCCAAGTTGCTTCTACTTTGTTATAATACCAATACCAGTTGGAATATTTAGTAGCAAGGAAATTTCATGGATGGACTTATTGCAGAGGTAGCAACCTATCACGGTACCACGCTTTATTTCACTGAGCTCCTGAGAGCGACCCATTCTTTAACAAATGTTTGTAGAAGCATTCTGTATGCCTACAGTATCTTACAGAAGTGAGTAAACCCCTCACATTTTTTGGAAATATTTTATTATATCTTTTCATGTGACAACACTGAAGAAATGACACTTTGCTACAATGTAAAGTAGTGAGTGTACAGCTTGTATAACAGTGTAAATTTGCTGTCCCCTCAAAATAACTCAACACACAGCCATTAATGTCTAAACCGCTGGCAACAAAAGTGAGTACACCCCTAAGTGAAAATGTCCAAATTGGGCCCAAAGTGTCAATATTTTATGTGGCCACCATTATTTTCCAACGCTGCCCTAACCCTGTCGGGTATGGAGTTCACCACAGCTTCATAGGTTGCCCCTGGAGTCGTCTTCCACTCCTCCATGATGACATCACGGAGCTGCAGTGGTCGTCTTGGAGGTGTGTTTGGGGTCGTTATGTTGGAATACTGCCCTGCAGCCCAGTCTCCGGTCATGCTCTGCTTCAGTATGTCACAGTACATGTTGGCATTCATGGTTCCCTCAATGAACTGTAGCTCCCCAGTGCTGGCAGACCATGACACTCCCAACACCATGCTTGACTGTAGGCAAGACATACTTGTCTCTGTACTCCTCGCCTGGTTGTCACCACATATACTTGACACCATCTGAACCAAATAAGTTTATCTTGGTCTCTTCAGACAACAGGACATGGTTCCAGTAATCCCTGTCCTTAGTCTGCTTGTCTTCAGCAAACTGTGTGCTTTGTTGTGCATCATCTTTACATCTTTACAAGAGGCTTACTTCTGGGATGACAGCCATGCAGGCCTGTGGCCATGGAAGTAACTGAAACACCTGAATCCAATGATTTGGAGGGGTGTCCCAATACTTTTGGCAATATAGTGTAGTTGTTTAAGCTGACAATGAAATTAGGGTCCTAAGCAGGCATAATTGCTTTAAAAAGTGTGTTGAAAACACTTGCTTTTATGGCCTCGGTGACCCCTGCAGTATATTTTATATATTATACGAGTTTGAAACTATTTGTCTGCAGAGAGATTTGGATACTAAACATCCATTGTTTTCTTATAAATTGCTTGTTAACCTGGAGGCACAACAGGACCCATGCTTCATAAGGGAATAGGAGATAGATCTTGGTACCGTAGTAAATCAAAGTCAAAACGTCACTGGACAGTAAACAGTGCGATGTGCTAGGATCGGCGTATCAGCACTGTCTCCTAGCACACACCAGAGGTTGTGCTATCAGCATGGCTCACTGCTATGAAGAGGTTCTAAAATACAGGGTACTTGTTATAAGCTATACACTAGATCAGTGGTGGTCAACTTTCTTGATGAGAAGATGGTGAGATACTGTGGACATAATAAAGGAGATAGTCAGAGACTGTAGACATGACACAGGAGATGGTCAGAGACTGCAGACATGATACAAGAGATGGTCAGGGACTGTGGACATGGTACAGGAGATTGTCAGAGACTGCAGAAATGACACAAGAGATCTTCAGAGACTACAGGCATGATACAAGAGATGGTCAGAGACTGTGGGCATAATACAAGAGTAGCTGTGAGACTGCAGACATGGTACAGGTAACAGGAGATGGTCAGAGACTGCAGACATGATAAAAGAGATGGCCAAAGACTGCAGACATGATACAAGAGATGGTCAGAGACTACAGGCATGATAAAGCAGATGGTCAGAGAAAGTGGACATGCAACAGGAGACTGTCAAGAGACTGTAAACATGCTATGAGTCATTGGAGATTGGGGACATGCTTCAGAAAACATATTGCATGAGACTACTACACTCACTGGCCACTTTATTAGGTACACCTTGCTAGTACTGGGTTGGACCCCCTTTTCCCTTCAGAACTGCCTTAAATCCTCAGGGCATAGATCCAACAAGGTGTTGGAAACATTCCTCAGAGATGTTGGTTTATATTGACATGATAGTATCACGCAGTTGCTGCAGATTTTCCAGCTGCACATGCATGATGCAAATCCCCAGTTCCACCACATCCCAAATGTGCTCTATTGGATTAAGTTCTGGTGACTGTGCAGGCAATTGGATCACAGTGAACTCATTGTCATGTTCAAGAAACCAGTTTGAGATGATTTGAGCTTTGTGACATGGTGCATTATCCTGTTGGCATCAGAAGATGGGTACACTGTAGTCATAAAGAGATGGACATGGTCAGTAACAATACTCAGGTAGGCTGTGCCATTTAAACGATTCTCAATTGGTACTAAGGGTCCCAAAGTGTGCCAAGAAAATATCCCCCATACCAATACACCACCACCAGCCTGAACCATTGATACAAGGCAGAATGGATCCATGCTTTCATGTTGTTTATGCCCAAATTCTGTGAAACAAATTATATAAGTGGTGAAGCGCTCAACTAAAATAATCAAAAAACTAGTGCAATAACCCCTTTATAAATATACACTGGTGAAAAAGGTGATAAATAATACCTCTTATACAAATAGTACAATAATAACTAGTGCAATATCCTCATCACTGTATATTACATCCCTAGTGGTGTAGTGATTATTACTTAAACTGTGCAAAAAAAGTACTCAAATACAAATAATCAGACCGATTTAAATAAAAAACAAATAGGATGGTGATGCCACACTGTGCAAAAACATAACAAGTGTTCAAATCATATCACTCCATGCTGCAATAGTGCTCTTCGTGAAATCTTGACGTGACTCCCCTCAATGATAGCCAAAATGCCCCCTCACCTTCCACATTCGACCCTTGCGGGTCACAGAGCTTTTTCTATATATATAATGGCCAGATTTATTCTCCTCCACTGCCTCCACCGACCATGATCCTCCTCCAGGCAGTAAGTAATACTCCAAAAGCTCCCCTCATAAAACGGACTCTGCCAGATATAATTCTCCTCCACTGCCTTCACCGCTCAAAATCCTCCTCCAGGCAGTCAATTACACTCCAATACCCCTCATAGAATGGACACAGGCACAGGTCGCATATGAAAAACAGAATCACATCTCCATAGTGCAACACCGTTTAATACACTTCCTCAGTAAAATCGAACATTACACTCACATGTCCTTCAGCAAGGTAAAGCAGTTCCCATGTACTATGGGTGTATACAGGTGTCCAAAGATGGCGTCCAAACCCGGAACCGGAAGTACGTCACCCCTATACGTCGACGCGTTGCGCCACAGTCACGTGGCTTCTTCTTATCCTGAAGAAGCCACGTGACTGTGGCGCAACGCGTCGACGTATAGGGGTGACGTACTTCCGGTTCCGGGTTTGGACGCCATCTTTGGACACCTGTATACACCCATAGTACATGGGAACTGCTTTACCTTGCTGAAGGACATGTGAGTGTAATGTTCGATTTTACTGAGGAAGTGTATTAAACGGTGTTGCACTATGGAGATGTGATTCTGTTTTTCATATGCGACCTGTGCCTGTGTCCATTCTATGAGGGGTATTGGAGTGTAATTGACTGCCTGGAGGAGGATTTTGAGCGGTGAAGGCAGTGGAGGAGAATTATATCTGGCAGAGTCCGTTTTATGAGGGGAGCTTTTGGAGTATTACTTACTGCCTGGAGGAGGATCATGGTCGGTGGAGGCAGTGGAGGAGAATAAATCTGGCCATTATATATATAGAAAAAGCTCTGTGACCCGCAAGGGTCGAATGTGGAAGGTGAGGGGGCATTTTGGCTATCATTGAGGGGAGTCACGTCAAGATTTCACGAAGAGCACTATTGCAGCATGGAGTGATATGATTTGAACACTTGTTATGTTTTTGCACAGTGTGGCATCACCATCCTATTTGTTTTTTATTTAAATCGGTCTGATTATTTGTATTTGAGTACTTTTTTTGCACAGTTTAAGTAATAATCACTACACCACTAGGGATGTAATATACAGTGATGAGGATATTGCACTAGTTATTATTGTACTATTTGTATAAGAGGTATTATTTATCACCTTTTTCACCAGTGTATATTTATAAAGGGGTTATTGCACTAGTTTTTTGATTATTTTAGTTGAGCGCTTCACCACTTATATAATTTGTTTCACATATCTTGGGGTATAGAGAATAGGTGATAGCAGCTTACTCACTAGGTTCTGTGGAGCGCAGGGGGATTTCTATATATGCCCAAATTCTGACCCTACCATCTGAATGTTTCAGCTGAAATCGAGGCACCGTATTTCCAAACTTCCATTGTTCAATTTTGTTGAGCCTGTGCGAATTGTAGCCTCCGTTTTCTGTTCTTAGCTTAAAGGAGTGGCACCCGATGTGGTTTTCTGCTGCTGTAGCCCATCTGCTTTAAAGTTCGATGTGTTGTGCATTCAGAGATGGTATTCTGCATACCTTGGATGTAACAAGTGGTTATTTGAGTTACTGTTGCCTTTCTATCAGTCTGCCCATTCTCCTCTGACCTCTGACTTCAGCAAGGAATTTTTGTCCACACAATTGCTACTCACTTGATATTTTCATTAGTAAACCCTAGAGACTGTACGCGAAAAAACCAGTAGATGAGCAGTTTTTGAAGAACTCAGACCAGCCCATCTGGCACCAACAACCATGCCTCCTCACTTAAATCCCCTTTCTTCCCCATCATGATGCTCAGTCTAAAGCGGAGTTCCACCCAAAAGGGGAAGTTCTGCTTTATAGACTGGCCCCCCGCTCCCCATTAAGGATTTGCATCTTTACTTCAAATTTACATTTGCATAATGTGATTCATTCATCTACAAAAAACAGATATGGGTGAGACAATTGAAAGACAGGAAAAATGTAGATCCATAAGAGCTTGACAATCTATATTATAAGCATAGAATGTGACAGTTCAGTTGAGACAATCAGGAGAATTCAATAAAGCAGTAATGTCACTTTTCTGGTGGTATGGCCCCTTTAACATGGCCTGTGCCTTATTCATTAAAGCCTTGCACCAGTTTCAGAACAATTACTGACACTTGCACCAGTTTTAGGTAGTTCTTACTACCACCACTTTTAGAATCTGTCACTATGGCCACAAAAGAGTTTAAAAGAATTATCGCCAGCAATCTGGCGGTTTAAACTAGTTCTGAAGGCTGAAGGTTCTTTTTATCTTCATGCATTTGATGCATGAAGGTAAAATACTCTAGTGCGCAGCTCCCCCCTTAGCCTCCCTGATACTTACCTGAACCTGATTACAATCCAGTGCTGTTCACGAGAGCCTCAGCTCTCCCGGGTGTCCCTACTAATTGGCTGAGACACAGCAGCGGGAACCATTGGCTCCTGCTGCTTTCAATCACAGCCAGTGAGGAGGAAACAGGGAGCGGGCCAAGCCACGTTCAGTATGTCTTATGGGTATACAGGGCCAGCTCAGGAGCGAGTATGCATGAGTGCCCCCAGAGTAAGCGGTTTGCTCTCAGGGCACTCGGCAGGGGGAAGGGACCAGGAGTGCCAGTGGTGGACCTGAGAAGAGGATGATCGGGGCTGCTCTGTGCAAAACCATTACACAGAGCAGGCCAATATAACATGTTTATTATTTTAATTACAAAAAAAACCAAAAATGCAGCTTTATACTTACTTTAAGTTAAGATCAACTCAAAGATGGCCTACAGGGGGACGGAGGGTGTTGTATTTTCATTACTTTATTAATATATGAGGGGCGTTCAAGTCAAACTGGGACTTTTAATTTTATAGGTATAAAAAGGGATGTTAGCATGATGGTACTACACATGCAGTAGTGTCAAGTGTGTCCTATTACTGATAGGCGGCGCACATGACGTGGGCCAGTCCAGAGACCATTAATCAAGATGGCAGACAACAATGTTAGTGCATGGAACAGTGCGTGGTGATGACGTTTCTTGTGAACTAAGGCGTAAAGCCTGTGGATATCTACAGAAGACTTCAAACACAGTACGGTGATGGGATGCTCATCCGCATTAAGACATCTGAATTGTGTAAACGTTTCAAAAATGGCCATACATCCGTCAGTGACGATCTCGGCCATGGTCATTCCCAGCCCACAGCAGTCATTCTTGTGAACATTCAGTGCGTGCAAGCCTGATCATGGATAATCGATGCATAAACTGTCGTGAAATTGCACAAGAGACAAATCTTTCTGTGGGAACAGTGGACACAATGTTGATGGAGTGAAGCAGACTGTCCTAGGATGAATCAGGATTACTGACAAATATGTCTGAGGAAACTTTCCAGGCATTAGTTAAATGCTAGATTAGTGTATAAATGTAGCAGTGGAATATTTAAAAAAATAAATGCAGTTTTCATGCCTTGAAAATTGTTCTTTTACTATATAAACTCAAAAGTCCAGGGTTGACTTGAACGCCCCTCGTATTTGAATGCATTTTACATTTACTTTATTGGATGCTAGGACAAAGGCCACCTTCATCCTAGCAACTATTGACACAGGTCACACTGCACTGATAGTAAGTGGAGCCTGATGGGAATCAGAGTTCCCCATTAGGGTTGCCTTGCCTGTGATGGACAGCAGATGGCATTGGATGGATTCCATAGTTGCTAATCAGTGCAATAGTGGCTTTGGAATCTGGACACTGCCATCTGCTGTCAATTACAGCCAGGGTGGACCTGATGGGGAACTAGTCTCTCAGCGTTCCCCATCAGTTTCTGCCAACCTTACAACTCAAATTCACAGCCACTACACCTGTTGTTAGGTGGGTCCTTATGGGGAATCCTGAAAGACTAGTTCCCCAACAGTTTCAACCTACCTGTGAACAATAACAGATGGCAGTGGGTGAATTCCAATGTCTCTATTGGACTGAATTGGCAATGAAGCAAAGCCACATTCATTTTAATGAATAGGGAGGGGGGAAGAGATTGTCAGGTGGAGGAGGAGGGGAAACTGTTAAGGTGACTTGACTGAGCTTGCATCCTTATATATGGAATAACCACTTTGGTGTTCTACTGAGAACACTCTAACAAGCACCTCACGCCTTGCATTTATTGAATAAATGACAGAAAATGCAGACACAGTGTGCAGTAAACACTGTGATGTGCTGAGGAGGTGTGGATAGCGATGTTCTCTCTTCATTTTATATTAACCACTAAATGTTTTAAAAATTAAAATTGATTAATGGGTTGAACTATTAATTACTCATTATTACTTCCCATAAATGGCCCATTGATGCATTTACTGCCATGTGTATACAGCTTTGTTTAGCTGAGACAGCAAATGTGATATCTTCGTATTACACACTTTTATTAATATATTATATTTAGAAAACTAATCAGCTCTGTGAATAGAACAGTGTAACTGTACCAGGAATACTGAAAATCAAGAAGCAAAATAATGTTCTTCCTTTGTTAAATTAGCCAGCAGGAACAGGATCTATTCCGACATGTTTTGTACTAGGCACAGTGCTTTTTCAGAGAATAATAGAATAGTTTTAGTTCAAACCAACAATTTACTTTACACATAAACATATCCAGTTTTTGTAATATTTTGTTACTCCTCCATGCTCTACTGTGTCCTTCATACAAGTAGGAGGTCAAAACTGTATTTTAGATGTGGTCTGGCAAGGAACTTTCCAGTAGTAAAACGTACAGTGGCTGATCATTGTTCTGGTGTTGCTCCTACTGATCACTTTACTTTACACTGACATACTTTACATGTTAAGGACACACTTTAATCTTACCCCTTACAGCACAGAGTTTTAGCTTTTAGCAGCTCGTTCTCGACCCAGCCAGGTGTGCGTTTCTGTAGATCTTCAAACACCCTTTGGATTTCATCCTTGGAATTAGTGGCTTTGAAATCAGCTATCTTTTCCAAGCATCCGCAAACCAAAGCAAGCCTCTCTTGGCTCCATCTAGACAGAGTGGTATGTGTCAGCTGCTCTGTGGCATTTCCATCTTTCAGTATATGGCATATCATTGCAATTAGGTTCCACACCAATATTCCCATATTCTTTACTGCAGAATACTGTTCTGATATTTTTCTTTCAGAGAAAGAGTAGAAATACTTTATTGGCGGAAGCAAGCAGGCAATTACTGAAGGTAGCTTGTTGATTACAATGGAGACTGCTTCAGCTGTCAATCTCGTGAAATCTAAACAAAAGGAAAACAAATAACATGATCCTGCATGCAGCTGCCCAATAATAGCAAGAACGAGCATTAAAGTAAGCCACTCAGTTTCTAGCCTGTAAAACAGTCATGTGTAAAGCCAGGTCACAGTTCACAGTTAACTACAATGTAAAATATCTCTTTTGTTACTCAGTATGGGCAATTTACTTACACAATGTATATTTGTGAACATCACATTTATTTTTACCTTTGCCAGGATTCCCTGAAAACCTGTGCAAAAGAATGTCCATATTAAACAAGGTACTCATCTACTGAATTATTTATATTCCATTTACACATTTTAGATTTTAATTTTTCTAGCTACCTGTAATCATCTATTTAATAAAATTATCCTGAAGTACAGTTACTAACTTTGTAATTCTTTCATCTAGGTACAAACATAACACTTAGTAATGCACAGGCACGCAGTTCTATGAGATTAATATTGGATGTTGCCATTAATTCTTCTTGACAGAAGTTTGTTTAAAGTGTAGGTGAACCCTAACAATAAACTTCTCTTATTTGCTCCCGTATGTTTGCTACCATATAATTGAAAGCGTGCATAACCCTTCGACCTGTTGATCCTGCAGAGAAAAAAAAAACTTGCAAGCTGATAATTTTCTATGCTTTTTGCCTTTGTTGAATTTTCAGTTAGCAGTTTTACCTATTCTCTCTACAGAACACCCGCTTCTTACATCATAGAGATAAGAAGCTACCTGTAGCAATAAAACATTTTGTGTCCCGGGTGACAAAGCTGTTGCTCCACAAATATTGTGCAGGATGAGAAGGTTGTCACCCTAGGCCAGGATTTGACACTTCCTGGCGATTTTAGCAGGATCACTAGGGAATATTACCTTGTTGTTCCTAGGTTTAGATTCACTTTAAATTAGAATTATAGGCACAAGAAAAAATAGTATGAGGCAATCCTCTCCCCACATACACAGTATATACTGCTTGACTGTCTAGAAAGGCCTTAGCAGTGCAGTCCATAGCTTTCATCACTGTCCCACATGGTCCCTCAATGCTGGAAAATCAGTTCCTGAAAGCTGCTAATTTTTGCCCCCTTGCCAACTTCATGACAGTGGTCCTGCATTGTTTGTGACCATGTAGAGGGTCCGCTCAAATTCTGGCTGGGAGAAAACCAGAGCACCGGCTGCCATAGGATAAAGGTACAGGGCAAGTATTTGCCTTCCTCTGAAAGCCCTAGACAAAACTAGCAGCATTTTATGTGTATGCGGGGTGCAATAGGGAAGGGGGCTAAAATCTTTAACACATGTTCAAACTTGCAGTTGGACTACAAAATAAAAATATAACAATTTTCCCTCCCTTGCTGCAATATATATCAGCGGTAGGTTATTTATTTCTTATATGCCATTAGAGATCTATATGTGAAAGGCTCTGTAAATGTCAGCTGGGACCATTGGTTTCAGTGACCGCACGTACATCTAAAACAACTGATCACCTAATTCAAAAGGTATGTACATACATACAAAAAGCAAAAAAAAAAACACCTTACCTTTATGCTTTGCCTCTTTTCTATCCAAGTTGCTGAAACTCCATTTCTCTGGTAAAGCTCTGAGCAATATATCAGTAATATTACAATGATGTGAACCAGACAGAGAATGATCACTGGGCTCCATGGAAGTGATAAGAGATGCCACCTCATTCACTGTGCCTCTTACTGATTTTAAGAGGACGCTCCTTAGAAATGCGAGCACTACGTTTGTACTAGTTTGTGCTAAAAAAAAAAAAAGAAAAAAGAAAAAAAAGACAATTAAAATCTATATCCCTGTGATAAATTTAAAATAAAACCTTCCAAAAAATACTTTTGATCATATGTACAAAAAAAAGGCTAATATAAATTATGATATTAAGGCTAATATAAGTAAACTTTTAGTCTGCATTTTTCACAATACTTGCAATACCTGTGGATCTGTAGCATGGGGACAATATGGAATAATAGTGCAAAAAATGCCATCTGTAGAAGAAGAGTACAGAAAACTGTCCATCTTCTGTCAAACTACAGGCAAAGCTACTCTGCCTAACCCAACAATCAACGGCAAACTGGTTTCAAAATGGATAACAGTTGCTACTGATTAAAGTAAATTTAAACCCAACCAATAATGTATGTAAACCCTAACAATTGACTTCTATTAATTCCTGCCTTTTGGTCTGTTAAATATACCAGTGTTTTTTTATATTTGTTCTATAGGTGCAAAATAATTACCTGTTGACCTTGCCAAAACTTTCTGTGCTCTCTGACCCTAATGCCCTTTTAACACATTACATTGTTCCCAGCTATCTGTGTGGTACCACAAAATACCTCCCCTTATTATATGAATGAAGAGAAGAGGAGGCAAGTTCTATAGTACCATTTCGACATGATGTGTGCTGGCAGGATCAACAGATGTAAAAAAGGGAAAAAGATATTGAAAAAACAAAATGGTTGTAGTCACAAAAAAAAAAACTGGCAACCTACAATATATTACATTTTTGTTACAGTATTTGGAAACACTTTAAGATCTCATAAAGCTTTACCATGTTAATGGGATTTCGAAAGATTTTTTTTCTAAATAGGCAGTTTTCATTAAATGAACACCTGATGATCCTGTCAGGAAGGTCCCCGTTCAAGCACTTCTTGTTATAGAGTAACTACTGTCATGTCATGTCTTTTCCCCTATGTTAGCATTGTGTCCACAGTAGCATTTGCGTAGGCAAGGCAGAGTAGGACTGGCCATAGAGGGATTACTTTGACGCAGTTGGCCAGCTTAAGCATGTATTGCAATATGTGTGAACTAAATATCCCTATTTATTGCATAGTCTGCTTGAAAGTGTATATACCAGTGTGCAGAGGGTCCTTTAGAATTTCTAGTGTTAATATGTGGTTACACCCCTTTAGCACCTGATGGATAAATGCATGCACTAGCTGTTGGGATTTGAGCACAGGGATCTCTTGTTTGTTGTATTGTTGGGTCAGTAGCCAGACCTGAACCTTGTAGCTCTCCCCATTGTGTCTTTTCCCCTATGTTAGCATTGTGTCCACAGTAGCATTTGCGTAGGCAAGGCAGAGTAGGACTGGCCATAGAGGGATTACTTTGAAGCAGTTGGCCAGCTTAAGCATGTATTGCAATATGTGTGAACTAAATATCCCTATTTATTGCAAAGTCTGCTTGAAAGGGTATATACCAGTGTGCAGAGGGTCCTTTAGAATTTCTAATGCAATCACTCTGTCACATTCGCCCTGGTTGAGACTACAAGTGGCTATGTCAACACAGACTGTGTAGCCATAGTCCAACTGTTGCCATTACTGGTACTGGTCCACAGCAAATACAGGTGAAACTCAAAAAATTAGAATATCGTGCAAAAGTTCATTTATTTCAGTAATGCAACTTAAAAGGTGAAACTAATATATGAGATAGACTCATTACATGCAAAGCAAGATAGTTGAAGCCGTGATTTGTCATAATTGTGATGATTATGGCTTACAGCTCATGAAAACCCCAAATCCACAATCTCAGAAAATTAGAATATTACATGCAATCAATAAAACAAGGATTGTACATAGAACAATATCGGACCTCTGAAAAGTATAAGCATGCATATGTACTCAGTACTTGGTTTTGGCCCCTTTTGGAGCAATGACTGCCTCAATGAGGCGTGGCATGGAAGTTATCAGCCTGTGGCACTGCTGAGATGTTATGGAAGACCAGGATGCTTCAATAGCAGCCTTCAGCTCTTCTGCATTGTTCGGTCTCATGTCTCTCATCTTTCTCTTGACAATGCCCCATAGATTTTCTATGGGGTTCAGGTCAAGCGAGTTTGCTGGCCAATCAAGCACAGTAATCCCACGGTCATTGAACCAGGTTTTGGTGCTTTTGGCAGTGTGGGCAGGTACCAAGTCCTGCTGGAAAATGAAGTCAGCATCCCCATAAAGCTCGTCTGCGGAAAGAAGCATGAAGTGCTCCAAAATCTCCTGGTAGACGGCTGCATTGACCCTGGATTTAATGAAGCACAGTGGACTAACACCAGCAGATGACATGGCTCCCCAAATCAACACAGACTGTAGAAACTTCACACTGGACTTCAAGCATCTTGCAGTGTGTGCCTCTCCATTCTTCCTCCATACTCTGGGTCCTTGGTTTCCAAATGAGATGCAAAAGTTGCTCTCATCAGAAAAGAGGACTTTGGACCACTGAGCAACAGACCAGGTCTGTTTTTCTTTAGCCCAGGTAAGATGGTTCTGATGTTTGTTGTTCAGGAGCAGCTTGACAAGAGGAATACGACATTTGAAGCCCATGTCCAGGATCTGTGTGTGGTGGATCTTGATGCACTGACTGCAGCCTCAGTCCACTCCTTGTGAAAGTCTCCAATACTTTTGAATGGCCTTTTCCTGACAATCCTCTCCAGGCTGCGGTCATCCCTGCTGCTTGTGCACCTTTTTCTTCCACACTTTTCCCTTCCACATAACTTTTTATTAATGTACTTTGATACAGCACTTTGGGAACATCCAACTTCTTTTGCAATTACCTTTTGAGGCTTTCCCTCCTTATGGAGGGTGTCAATGATGATTTTCTGCACAACTGTTAGGTCAGCAGTCTTTCCCATGATTGTGATTCCTACTGAACCAGACTGAGAGACCATTTAAAGGCTCAGGAACCCTTTGCATGTGTTATGGCTTAATTAGCTGATTAGAGTGGGACACTTTGAGCCGAGAATATTGCACCTTTCACAATATTCTAATTTTCTGAGATTGTGGATTTGGGGTTTTCATGAGCTGTAAGCCATAATCATCACAATTATGACAAATCACGGCTTGAAATATCTTGCTTTGCATGTAATCTCATATATTAGTTTCACCTTTTAAGTTGCATTACTGAAATAAATGAACTTTTGCACGATATTCAAATTTTTTGAGTTTCACCTGTATTTGCTGTGGACCAGTACCAGTAATGGCAACAGTTGGACGAGTGAAAATTGTATTTCTTTAAAGCAATTACCAACTAGGCAAGCTAAATGGCAACTATTAGATCAACTTTAATGATCTATTGCAAAGTGCATGATACATTGCACTTGAAATACTTTCTACAGCATTATAACGCTTTCTATAGTAGAGAAGGACAACCTTCTTAACCCTGTGCATTTGCTGACAGGCTGCTAGAAGCAATCAAAAGACAATGACAGCAAGGTGTTACATGGACAAATGGCTGATTATAATCCCTAAAAGATCAGTCCATCCAAAACATATTTCAGTTTTTGGTGGATACTTGAGTTAACCTCCCTGGCGGTCTAATTATGTCAATATTTTTGAATGTCAAAGGAGTACATTGTTTTGCATGGAAAGTTGTTGTTTTATATTGTAGGCATGTAATACTTAGGAATAACTCACTTAAATCTGTTCAAAGTCTAGTATGATAAAGTTTGAAACACAAAATTACAATATAATAAATAATTATAAAAAATAATAATATAATAATACATTTAATTCAATAATGTGATCAAACCAAAAACACTGAATTTTGAAATAGAGCACCAAGTTTGCACATCACTGAGCTCAGTCGCAGAATCGTCGCTGTTGTCTCTTTCAGTGTCTGATGACTTATTTTCCCACAAATCACTATCGCTCAATTCTGCAAGTGATTCTAATTCACTATCGCTGTTTTGTAGCTGGTCTAAAACCGCTTTTGACCTAAAGGGATGCTTTTTAGATGCCATGGACCTTCTCAAGTTTCCAGGCAGAAAGAAAGGTAATAGTGCAGGCAGGGCACAGGACAAAGCACTAGGGACAAAATTTAGGTGAAAGGTTTGATACAGTAATGTAATCCTAACAGATTACAATGTATTGTGTGTATTTCATGTTTTTACTTTTTTGAATCTTCCGCCAGTTCCGCCCCCCTGCGTCCCGACGCTCGCAGGGAAGGGAACCCAGAAGACGGATGCTGGCATCGGCCGGAGGACACAGTGGGAGGACATCGAGGGATCGCAGGACAAGGTAAGGATTGGGGGATCACAGCACAAGCACTACAGTGTAATCCCGAGTGTGGCTCGGGGTTACCGCTTTTGGTACTGTTAATTAACCCCAAGTCACACTCGGGATTACCGCTAGAAAGGTTAAACCACCTGTCAGGTTATTTAGGGTCCTTTCATACGAGCCTTCCGTTTTTTTCATCAGTTCAGTCCCATTTTTTCCAAGAAAAAACAGATCAGTTCACGTACGTTTTTCATCAGTTTACATCCATCTTTTTAACATCCTTTACCAATGAAAAAAACGGACCGTATGTCCGTTTACATCCGTTTTTTGTCCGTTTTGTATATTGCTTGCTGGCACCCGGTGACCGCAGAGTATCTCCGATGGGGAGAAACCTGTATGTAAACAATACAGATCTCCCCCCGTCAGCTTCTGCACACTGCTTTGTGTGGCTCTGCATAGCAGAGCTATACAAAGCAGCATGTTTACAGTGAAACAGCCCACGTAGTAAAACAGCACACAGCACGTAGTAAAACAGCACACAGCCCACGTAGTAAAACAGCACACAGTTAACCCTTTGATCGCCCCACTTATTAACCCCTTACTGCTCATTAGTATAGTGTCAGTGCTTTAATAGCACTGATCACTGTATTGGTGGGGATGTCAATGACACCAAATCAGTGTCAGAATGCCCACTGCAGTCCCGTTATAAGTTGCTGATTGCCGCCATTACTAGTAAAAAAAAATAATAAAACAAATTCCTGTGTATATACCACCATTTGTAAACTCTATAACTTTCACATAAACCAATTAATTTACAGGTATGAGGATTGTTTTAACAAAGACATGTTGTAGAATATATTCTGCCTAAATTTATGATGAAATTTGATTTTTTAAATCTTTTTACTGCACGTTTAATAGCAAAAAGGTCAAAAATATTGTTTATTTTCTCAAAAATTTTTTACAGCACAAACAATAAAAAATGCACAGGTGATCAAATACCACCAAAAGAAAGCTCTATTTGTGGGGAAAAAGGATATAAATTTCATGTGGGTGCAGGGTTGAATGACTGCGCAATTGTAACGTAACGCAGCACTGTATCGCAAAAAATGGTCTGGTCAGGAAGGGGGGTAAATCCTCTGGAGGGCAAGTGGTTAGCATATGTAAATGGATCATCTGTTTACATCCGTTAGTCCATACAAATACATGGGTGTCCTTTTTTTATCCGTAAATGGACAGATGAAAAATGGACATATGAAACGCCCGTATGAAAGAGCTCTTACTGTATATTTATCAGGACCCTATTGGTGAGATCTCTGCACATCAGTACCTGAGTCTGCACACCTGCTATGTCTATTATGGGGCAGTCCCCCTCTTCTGATTTTTTTTATTATGTTATACTATTATGCAATAGAAGGAGCTTAAAAAAGCAAAAGTGGAAATAACACCACAAGCTCCTAGGTGGACAGGAGCATAGCTAGAATTTAAGCAGGGAGATAGGTTCCACCTATCAGTAAAATACTACTTTTGGGTGGACTAATCCTTTAACATTTTACCCATTTATACCAATATCTAAGCGTGCTCTTCTGTCTGCAAAGTTAGTTCTCTATCCATAGTCTATGATGATTAATGGAATTGAGATAAATATACAAAATCTTTATTTTAATCAGTATTTTAATCAGTATTCCTATAATACTTGTGTGATCACGCTGAGCAGCAAATAGAAGTTTATATATCTTTATTTCCACTGTGCGTTTTGTCTTGTCTAGCTGAAAATAGCACATCCATCTGTATAACATCACAGATAAGCTGGTTCTAACAGAACCCTAAAATGCATGGTGCTCACAATGTTTATTTTTTACCAGTTTACTAAATATGTTCTTATTTTTGGTGTTACATAAGTTGCTCAATTGAAAAACATACAGAGTATATGCCAATTCTAAAAAGGACAGTAATTACTTCAGTGCTTCAAAAGGATTTACAAGTAACATGGTGTAATCTGCGAAAGTTAACACACTGCAAGCCATCTGGGTTTGCATGTCTTGTAAAAGAGACAGTATTTTATGTTCTTCTATCTCATCAAGTCCCGTGTTTGACTCGCAGTAAACTGGAATTGTGCCGTCTTGCATTTTCTAGTTCTGTGACAGCTGCTGCATCTCAACTCTACATCACTGACAGACTTGTTTCTGGCGTGTGGATTGCATGCAGATGGAAATGCTGGTCATTTTACCAGATATTCACACTTACACTGGGACTCAACAGCCATCAGAAAATTAAAAGCTGGAACCACATGACAGAATATAGAGGTACATTAGTGCTAGCCTTAAAACACACAATGCTTGGCACTGTACTGAAAAGATAACATCTGGACACACCGTGTAACACCTAAACTTTTATATTTAAGATTTTTCACATTCTATGCTAACACTTAACTTCTCCAAGAACCCTCTTTACAACAGTAGCAATTCCACGGCTAGGGGGAAGATGAAGAGCTAAACCCACAGTTGAAGTTATTTATATTAAATAAGTCTAATAAATTGTGCTTGGCTGCTTACTTATTTAAGTTTTTGTATATAATATTTTACAGTATACAGTTGTGTTCAAAATAATAGCAGTCAGACATCACTAACCTGATCAATCACTGTTTTTGGTAGAAATTATATTTCTACATGGCAAATAATTTACTAGCAGGTGTAGTAGAGTAATAGAAATCCAACAAACCCAACAGTCATGACATGCATGCTGCTGATTCTGTGTAATTGAATCACTAATTGAAAGGGGCATGTTCAAAATAATAGTGTGGAGTTCTATTAGTGAGGTCATTCATTCTTTGAAAAACAGGTGGCAATTATTGCCCTAACTTAAGGAAGGAAGGCAGCAAATGTTGTACATGCTGGTTACAGTGCATTTCTCTCTGAAATTCTGAGGAAAATGGGTCGTTCCAGACATTTTTCAGAAAAACAGCGTACCTTGATTAAAATGTTGATTGGAGAGGGGAAAACATATAAAGAAGTGCAGAAAATGATAGGCTGCCCAGGTAAAATGATCGCAAATGCTTTAAAATGGCGACCAAAACCTGAAAGACGTGGAAGAAAGCGAAAAACTACCATTCGAATGGATAGAAGAATAGCCAAAATGGCAACGACTCATCAGCTCCAGGAAGATCAAAGAAGGTCTAAAGTTACCTGTGAGTACTGTTACAATTAGAAGATGCCTATGTGAAGCCAAACTATCTGCAAGAAGCCCCCGCAAAGTCCCACTGTTGAAAAAAAAGATGTGTGCTGAAGAGGTTACAATTTGCCAAAGAGCACATTGACTGGCCTAAAGAGAAATGGTGCAACATTTTGTGGACTGATAAAAGTAAGATTGTTCTTTTTGGGTCTAGTGGCTAGAGACAGTTTGTCAGACGACCCACAAACACTGAATTCAAGCCACAGTACACTGTGAAGACAGTGAAGCATGGTTGCGCAAGCATCATGATATAGGGATGTTTCTCATACTACGGTGTTGGGCCTATTTATCGCATACCAGGGATCATGGATCAGTTTGAATACATCAGAATACTTGAAGAGGTCATGCTGCCTTATGCTGAAGAGGAAATGCCCTTGAAATGGGTGTTCCAACAAGACAACGACCCCCAAACACACCAGTAAACGTGCAACATCTTGGTTCCAGACCAACAAGATTGACGTTATGGAGTGGCCAGCCCAATCCCCGGATCTTAATCCAATAGAAAACTTGTGGGGTGACATCAAAATGCAGTTTCTGAGGCAAAACCAAGAAATAGAGAAGGACTGTGGAATGTAGTCCAATCATCCTGGGCTGTTTGTAAAGAAGAATACAACCACTGCTATTTTTTTGAACAGGCTAATATTCACGTTTCTTCTTTTTTTAGAGGAACAACACAAATTTGATATATTTTTCTTCATGTTTTGATTTGGAATATTACATTACATCGAGTTTATATAGCGCCAAAGGGTTTGCTCAGCGTTGTACAATGGGGGGGACAATACATGAAACAGTACAGCAACAACAAACAGCACACGAGGGGTTAGAGGGCCCTACTCTTTCAAGCTTACAATCTAGGAGGGAGGGGGTAGTGGTACAGGAGGAAGTGGCTGTGGGGGATGGAGTGGTAGGAGGAATGAAGGAGAACGGCTGTTAGGTGAGGGTGGGGTAGGCTTCCCTGAAGAGGTGGGTTTTCAGGGAGCACCTGAAGGTGAGGAGGGAAGGTGACAGTCTGATGGATTGGGGTTCCAGAGGATGGGGAGGACCTGGAGAAGTCTTGCAGTCGTGCGTGGGAGGAGGAGACCAGGGAGCAAGATAGAAGGAAGTTCTGTGAGGAGCGAAGGGTACGGGTAGGGTGGTACTTGGGAATCAGGTTGGAGAGGTAGTTAGGGGCAGTGTTGTGAATGGCTTTTAGGTCAGAGTTAGTAGTTTGAATTTGATGCATTGGGCAATCGGGAGCAAGTGGAGGGATAGGCAGAGGGGGATGGCAGAGGTGGAGCAGTTGGTGAGGTGGATGAGCCTAGCCGCTGAGTTCAGGATGGTCTGAAGCGGGGAGAGCCTTCGCTGGGGTAGGCCGGTGAGAAGGGAGTTGCAGTAGTCAAGGCGTGAGATAATCAGGGAGTGTACGAGTAGTTTAGTGGTGTCAGGGGTAAGGAAGGAGCGTATCCTGGCGATGTTGCGGAGGTGGAGCCTGCATGTGTTTGTAAGTGATTTGACATGAGGTTGGAAGGAAAGGTTTGAGTCCAGAATGACGCCAAGGACTTTGGCTTGCGGAGCGGGATTGATGGTGGTGTTGTTGGTAGTGACGGATAGGATGGGGGGGGCATGGGCAGGGGGAAAGACGAGGAGCTCGGTTTTGGAGAGGTTAAGCTTGAGGAAATGGAGCGACATCCAGTCTGAGATATCGTTTAGGAGGTGAGTGATGCGGGTGGAGACTGTGGGGGTGAGGTGAGGAGAGGTAAATTTGAGTGTCATCACCGTAGAGGTGATAGTTGAAGCCGTGGGAGCGTATGAGTTTGCCAAGGGAGGTGGTGTAGATAGAGAAGAGAAGGGGTCCAAGGACAGAGCCTTGGGGGACCCCAACAGAGAGGGGGAGGGAAGGGGAGGTGGCACCGTTATAGGAAACGCTGAATGAGCGTTGGGATAGGTAAAAGGAGAACCAGGAGAGAGCGGTGTCTCTGATGCCAAGGGAGAGTAGTTTATTAAGGAGGGGATGGTCAACTGTGTCGAAGGCCACGGAGAGGTCCAGGAGAAGGAGGACAGAGTAGTCGCCTTTGGCTTTGGCGGTTAGTAGGTCGTTAGTGATTTTGAGGAGGGCAGTTTCGGTGGAGTGTAGGGGACGGAAGTCGGACTGTAGTGGATCAAGGAGGTTGTTGTCAGTTAGGTGGGCGCTTAGGCGATCGTAGACTAAACGCTCAAGAAGCTTGGAAGTGAGTGGCAGCAGGGAGATGGGTCTGAGGTTGTTTGGGTCAGTGGGATCCAGGGAAGGCTTTTTGAGTATGGGGGTGATGTGCGCATGCTTTAGGGGGGAGGGGAATGCACCAGTAGAGAGGGAGAGATTGAAGATGTGGGTGAGGGAGCTGATGAGGGGGGTGACCGGAGGAGTTGAGAGGGGATAGGGTCCAGGGGGCAGGTAGTGAGGCGGGCTTCTGAGAAGACCCTGGTGACTTCCTCAGTGGTAGCAGGGCTGAAGGAGTACAGTGCTGGGGGGGTTACGGTAAGCTGGGCCTTGGGTGTGGTGGGGGGCAGTGCGGTTGCGCGGTCAGAGGAGGGGAGTGATGAGGGGGTAATGGGGGGGGGGAGGCTAGGTGGGGAGGTAGATTGCGAGTTGACTATGTCCTTACGGATTGCGTCAATCTTATTGTGGAAATGGGTGGCAATCTCGTGGGCGGTGAGTGAGGTACTGAGTGGAGGAGGGGGGGGGGGAGAGCAGGGAGTTGAAGGTGGAGAAGAGTCGGCGAGGGCAGGTGGAGAGGGTGTTGATCAGGTTTGCGAAGTAGGCCTGCTTGGTGGCATGGAGGGAGGAGGTGTAAGTGAGGAAGGCAGATTTAAAGAGGGAGAACGCAGGAGGGGACCTGGTTTTGCGCCATAGTCTCTCCAGCGCGCGACTGCGACGTTTGAGGCATTTAGTATGGTCGTTCTGCCATGGTTGAAGCGGTCTAGGTTTGATGTTGCGTGTGGTTAGGGGTGCCAGAGAGTCTAGGGCAGCTGACAGTGAGTCGTTGTATGTGGTGGTGGCTAGGTCAGGACATGACAGTGGAAGGATGCTGTCCTGTAGGTGGTCGACAGCCAAGTGGAGGGGGGCCAGTTCAGGTTGCGGAGGTTGCGGCTGGTGATGGTTTGGTGCCTGGGGGGGGGGGGGTTAGGGGAAGGGGAGACAGAGAACGTGAGGAGGGAAGGGGGTGTTAGTGAACTGGTTGAGGGTACAGAGGTGGGAGAAGACGAGGAATAGAATGTGTAGTGTTCCCAATGCATTTGTGTGTATGGAAATAAAAGCTATTAGAAGGATTTTGAGCTTTATTCACTTTTTTCCACACACTGCTATTATTTTCAACACAACTGTACATGTTTTGTACGCATGTGGTGTTCTTTTTTATTAAGTATTGGCTAGAGTGGATAGAGGGTAGATTCTCCCTCCCTTATTGTATGTTATTTGGGACAGTAAGCCAGTGAAAATGTTACCCAGTGGAGACACAGCAAGAAAATCTTACATAGTTTCAGTATCCCTTCCTTACGCTTCCAAAAAAGATTGGGTGGAGTGTTGTTTATAATAAACATTCAAGTAACCATGAATGTTTATGATATTATAATTGGTGTTACTCTAAATTATCCACTTCTGGACTTTCCAGTACATTGCAGGCGGACGGCCCGTGCAGCCACAGCGACATACTGGTACACTGCTGAGGTTTATGGCGCGCACATGTGTGCCCGCCGGCCGATACCCACTGTGACTGTGCACAGTGGGAGTCCGTCAGCAAGTCTCAGCTAATGATTCATCAGCAGTGTCCAATCACAGCCCAGAGCCCTGTGTTGACAATCAACACAGGGCTCTGTACAGAGGGAATGATCTCTGTTTCTCATCCTTGAAAAGCAGAGATCTTTAACCGTTTCAATACCGTGCAATTTTACACCTTCCTGCCCAGGCCATTTTTCAGGTTTCAGCGCTCTCACACTTTGAATGACAATTGCGCGGTCATACAACACTGTACCCAAACTAAAATTTTATCATTTTCTTCACACAACTAGAGCTTTCTTTTGGTGGTATTTAATCACCGCTGGGGTTTTTATTTTTTGCTAAATTAACAAAAAAAGACCAAAAATTTTGAAAAAAAAAACACATTTTTCTTTGTTTCTGTTATAAAAGTTTACAAATAAATAATTGTTCTTCATAAATTTAGGCCAAGATGTATTCTACTACATGTCTTTGGTGAAAATAACCCAAATTAGGATGTATTTTTTAGTTTGTAGGAAAGTTATAGAGTTCAAAAACTATAGTATAGATCTGAATATTGATCAATCCTGAAGTACTGACAGCTAATCTAATTTCTTGAGGTCCAAGAATGTCAGAACAGTACAGATATCCCCAAATGACCCCTTTTTGCAGAGTAGACAGTCCGACGTACTTCATAAGAGGCATGGCGAGTTTTTTGAAGTTGTATTTTTTTGTCATAATTTTTCGGAAAATGAAAAAATGAAACAAATTATTTTCACTATTTTTTTTTACATACTGTCACCAGTGCAGTACAGCATCATCATATAACTGGCATGGCGGTGAACAGGGACACTGACTGGTGACAGTATGGAAAAAAATATATATATTTTTTTTAATTTTTTTTTTTTTTTATTATATTTTTTTTTATTTTTTTTAAGATTTTTTTTTCATATTTTACTATGACCAAAATGACCAAAATAGTACAATGTTACCATAGTAACATTGTACTACTTTGGGGAAGTGATCAGTATTTTTTTTTTTTTTTACACTATTTGCTTATAGCAAAGAATTGCTATAAGCAAGCATGTACCTGAATGAAATCGATTCAATCAGCTTTTTTTTTTTTTTTTTTTTTGTGCTTAGCTGTGATTTGGTCACAGCTAATCACATGACATGTGCATGTGATTAGCTGTGACCATTCACAGCTAGGCACTAGTATACAATGGATGGCATCATGAATGAAGCCATCCATTGTATACAACTGTCATGTGACCTGCTGTGATTGGTCACAGCAGGTCACATGGTACCAGCAAGGGGAGCCGGTACTCGGATCTGTCATCGGCCGTGTCCGAGGTGCACGGCCGGTGACAGATCGCACTGCTGCGCCGCTCTGCATTAGCGCAAACGACGCATGTGCGGGAGCATGCCAAATGGCGTGCACCCGGAATGCAGAGACACATCTGAAGCCGCCAAACGGCCATTGGCCGGGCGGCTAATGGTTAAGTAAAACACACATTACATATTGCTAGGCGAACAATTAACCCCTTGATCATCCTAGATGTTAACCCCTTCCCAACTAGAGTCATTAGTAAAGTGAAAGTGTATAGTATTATCACTGATCACTGTTTAGTGTCACTGGTGATGTCAGTGGCAGTTAGGCAGTTCCTCCACCATCAGTTAGTGTCAGATTGTCTACCGCACTATCGCAGTCCCATTATAAGTCACTGATCATTGCCATTAGTAGTATAATAAATTAAAAATAAAAAATAAAAATATATATATATATACTGTATATACAGTCAGGTCCATAAATATTGGGACATCGACACAATTCTAACATTTTTGGCTCTATACACCACCACAATGGATTTGAAATGAAACGAGCAAGATGTGCTTTAACTGCAGACTGTCAGCTTTAATTTGAGGGTATTTACATTCAAATCAGGTGAACGGTGTAGGAATTACAACAGTTTGCATATGTGCCTCCCACTTATTAAGGGACCAAAAGTAATGGGACAATTGGCTTCTCAGCCGTTTCATGGCCAGGTGTGTGTTATTTCCTCATTATCCCAATTACAATGAGCAGATAAAAGGTCCAGAGTTCATTTCAAGTGTGCTATTTGCATTTGGAATCTGTTGCTGTCAACTCTCAAGATGAGATCCAAAGAGCTGTCACTATCAGTAAAGCAAGCCATCATTAGGCTCAAAAAACAAAACAAACCCATCAGAGTGATAGCAAAAACATTAGGGGTGGCCAAAACAACTATTTGGAACACTCTTAAAAAGAAGGAACGCACCGGTGAGCTCAGCAACACCAAAAGACCCGGAAGACCACGGAAAACAACAGTGGTGGAAGACCGAAGAATTCTTTCCCTGGTGAAGAAAACACCCTTCACAACAGTTGGCCAGATCAAGAACACTCTCCAGGAGGTAGGTGTATGTGTGTCAAAGTCAATAATCAAGAGAAGACTTCACCAGAGTGAATACAGAAGGTTCACCACAAGATGTAAACCATTGGTGAGCCTCAAAAACAGGAAGGCCAGATTAGAGTTTGCCAAACGACATCTAAAAAAGCCTTCAAAGTTCTGGAACAACATCCTATGGACAGATGAGACCAAGATCAACTTGTACCAGAGTGATGGGAAGAGAGAGTATGGAGAAGGAAAGGAACTGCTCATGATCCTAAGCATACCACCTCATCAGTGAAGCATGGTGGTGGTAGTGTCATGGCGTGGGCATGTATGGCTGCCAATGGAACTGGTTCTCTTGTATTTATTGATGATGTGACTGCTGACAAAAGCAGCAGGATGAATTCTGAAGTGTTTCGGGCAATATTATCTGTTCATATTCAGCCAAATGCTTCAGAACTCATTGGACGCCGCTTCACAGTGCAGATGGACAATGACCCAAAGCATACTGCAAAAGCAACCAGAGTTTTTTAAGGGAAAGAAGTGGAATGTTATGCAATGGCCAAGTCAATCACCTGACCTGAATCCGATTGAGCATGCATTTCACTTGCTGAAGATGATACTGAAGGGAAAATGCCCCAAGAACAAGCAGGAACTGAAGACAGTTGCAGTAGAGGCCTGGCAGAGCATCACCAGGGATGAAACCCAGTGTCTGGTGATGTCTATGCATTCCAGACTTCAGACTGTAATTGACTGCAAAGGATTTGCAACCAAGTATTAAAAAGTGAAAGTTTGATTTTTGATTATTATTCTGTCCCATTACTTTTGGTTCCTTAATAACTGGGAGGCACATATGCAAACTGTTGTAATTCCTACACCGTTCACCTGATTTGGATGTAAATACCCTCAAATTAAAGCTGACAGTCTGCAGTTAAAGCACATCTTGTTCGTTTCATTTCAAATCCATTGTGGTGGTGTATAGGGCCAAAAATGTTAGAATTGTGTCGATGTCCCAATATTTATGGACCTGACTGTATATCATAGCTTTTAGATGCTATAACTTTCACGCAAACCAATCAATATACACTTATTGGGATTTCGTTTTTTACGAAAGACATGTAGCAGAATGCATTTTGGCCAAAGTTTATGGAGAAAATTGATTTTTCTAATTGGATATGTTTTATAGCAGAAAGTAAAAAATATGGGGCAAAAAATAAAAAAAAAAGTGGTGATCAAATACCACCAAAACAAAGCTCTATTTGTGTGAAAAAATTATATAAATTTTGATTGGGTACAGCATTTCATGACCGTGCAATTACCAGTTAAAGTAGCACAGTGCTAAATAAGAAAAAATGGCCTGGTCATGAAAGGGGTAAAACCTGTCAGAGCTCAAGTGCTTAAACTCATCCTATGGGTAGATGTTTTGGGTTTTTTTTTAGATTATCTATTTTCTACTTTATATGCCAGCCCCTTCATGAACCTCACTGGAAATGTTCCTTACCTTAAATACAGTAGTTACATAGTTAGGTTGAAAAAAAAACACAAAAGTCCACCTAGTACAAGCAATAGAAAAAATACATAAATAGAAAACCTCCATTTATAAAGTCTTATACCCACAACAAATCCAGAGAAAGGCAAATAAAAAAACTCTATTAAGCAAGGTCCAATTTGCTCCTGATTTGTTTTCTTCCTGATCTCCCAGGAGGTTACATGTTATTACAGATACATTTTGATATCCAGTTATAGTTTGTGCTTTCAGGAATACATCCAGTTTTATTTAAAACAATTTAATGAACCAACATTAGTTTGTGTAGACACCTTTCCTTATATGGAAGTTAAATCCCCTTTCCTTGAGACATAAAGAGTGCCCGCTTGCCTTTTGCAATGACCTGAAAGTGAATAAATCTACAACACTGATGTACAATATACAGTGGATATAAAAGTCTACACACCCCTGTTAAAATGTCAGGTTTCTGTGATATAATAAAATGAGACAAAGATAAATAATTTCTGAACTTTTTCCACCTTTAATGTAACCTATAAACTGTACAACTCAGTTGAACAACAAACTGAAATCTTTTAGGTGGAAGGAAGTAAAAATAAAAAAACTAAAATAATATGGTTGCATAAGTGTAAGGAACCGCCTGGCGGTACCTCTAGCAGCCCACTGGTTAGGTTTCCCCAGAGCGCGGAGTCTAAGTCCCGGTCCGCTGGTTCACCAGGGCCCCTGATGGTGGGGATGGACTTGGAGCAAACCGAGACCAGGTCGCGGCTCCTGAGTACACCCTCCCGTGGTAGAGGGATCCGCCAGAGGTTTCTGCAGGGGGAGAGCCTGATGTGAAGAGGCGGATATGCCAGAGTGAGGTGGATGGATGAGCAGGAGCATGGTCAGACAAGCCGAGTCGGAACCCGTGGGAGCAGTGCAGTACAAAGCAGTGGGCAGAGAATGGTCGGGTCACACGCCAGGTCAGCAACAGAATATCAGATCCAATAGAGGGCATCCAGGAGGTAGGTCAGGCAAGCCAGGGGTCAGAACAGGAGAATACAGCAAGGTCAGGGAAAATCTGGGTCAGCAACAATCAAGAATCACGTACAACAAGATCAGGAACACAAGGAGACCAAACGGCAATTCATGTCAGCGCAGGGTGATTTAAATACCGCGCCCTGCGCTGTCATTGGTGCCAAGCGCGCACCCGTGGCTCCGAGTGCGCATGCGTGGATTCCGTCTCCGCTGCAGCCAGCCAGGACCTAGTGCCCATACACTAGCGCGAACAGGCACAGTGCGCCTGCGCCGAGCCGTGGATTGTGGCGGCTCCTGACAATAAGTATGCAAACCCTTAAACTAATACTTTGTTGAAGCACCTTTTGATTTTATTACAGCACTCATTTTGGGTATGAGTCTATCAGCATGGCACATCTTGCCTTGCAATATTTGCCAACTCTTTCTTGCAAAAACACTCCAAATCTGTCAGATTGCGAGGGCATCTCCTGTGCACAGCCCTCTTCAGATACCCCACAGATTTTTGATCAGATTCAGGTCTGGGCTCTGGCTGGCCATTCCAAAACTTTAATCTTCTTCTGCTGAAGCCATTCCTTTGTTGATTTGGATGTTTGCTTTGGGTCATTGTCATGCTGAATGATGAAGTTCCTCTTCATGTTCAGCTTTCTAGCAGAAGCCAATATTGACAATATTGACTGGTATTTGGAACAGTTTATAATTCCCTCTACCTTGACTAAGGCCCCAGCTACAGCTAAAGAAAAACAGCCCCAAAGCATGATGCTGCCACCACCATGCTTCACGGTGGGTATGGTGCTCTTTTGGTGATGTGCAGTGTTGTTTTGCTCCAAACACATTTTTTGGAATTATGGACAAAAAGTTCAACCTTGGTCTCATCAGACCATAACACATTTTCCCACATGCTTTTGGGAGACTTCAGATGTGTTTTTGCAAAATTTAGCCAGGCTTGGATGTTTTTATAAGAAAAGGCTTCCGTATTGCCACTCTACCCCAAAGCCCAGAAATATGAAGAATACAGAAGATTGTTGGCACATGTACCACACAGCCAGTACTTGCCAGATAATCCTGCAGCTCCTTTAATGTTGCTGTAGGCCTCTTGGCAGCCTCCCAGACCAGTTTTCTTCTCATCTTTTCATCAATTTTGGAGGGACATCCACTTCTTGGTAATGTCACTGTTATATTTTCTTCACTTGATGATGACTGTCTTCACTGTGTTCCATGGTATATCTAATGCCTTGGAAATTCTTTTGTACCCTTCTCCTGATACCTTTTAATATTGAGATCCCTCTGATGCTTTGGAAGCTCTCTGTGAACCATGGCTTTTGCTGTAGGATGCAACTAAGAAAATTTATTTATTTCAGGTACTTATATAGCGCCGTCAATTCACGCAGCACTTTACATAGCTACATCCCCAGTTATAAGAGGGTGTGCACACTGAAGCAACCACATTATTTTAGTTTTTTATGTCTACTACCCCCCCCCCCCAAAAAAAAGATTTCAGTTTGTTTTTCAATCGAGGTATACAGTTGATAGGTCACATTGAAAGTGGAAAAAGTTCTGAAACAATTTATCTTTGTCTAATTTTTTTACATCACAGAAACCTGACACAACAGGGGTGTGTAGACTTTTTATATCCATTATAGATGTAAAGTGCTTCATAAATTGTTGGCTCTATATAAGTACCTCTAAGAAGTTCCATGGACCACTTATGTATGTATACATGTTGATCATATTCCCCCTCAATCTCCTCTTCTCTAGCATGCTATTATTAAGTCTATGATCTACCAGAACAACCAAGTCCATCTCTACCATTGATTCCCCCAGCTGTTCTCTTAAAATGTATAATGCATGCATGCATTTAGCCTCCAAGAACATAACTTTACATTTGTCAACAATAAACCTAATTTGCCACAGTTTCCCATTTAAATTGGCTTCTATTTTATCAGAGCTCAACTCTTTGAGTGCATGTGAATGCAAGCCATCTATATAAATGTTGAGCCTTTTGTGTTTTTTGGGGGGCTACGTCAATATTATCCCAATTATGAACTTGAGCACCTTCATTTTCCTTTGTATACACAGAGCTGAAGAAGGTTTTAAATACAACATGTACATCTGCCTTCTCTTAGAGTCACCAACTATAAATTATCTTGTAAAGAGCTTACATGCTCAGACATAACCAGTTTACTATTATCATATTTTAAAAAATTGGGGGGTTTGTCCTACTCTCTTTTACAACCTGTCATTTTTGCGGCCCTTCTTTCCTTTTTACATATTTTGCTATATTCTTTGTAACTTTTAAATGATGATAGTGTTCCTTCTTTTTTGTATTTTTAATGCCATTTTCTTATTATATATATAACTTTAGGAAGGATAACTGCTTTGATGCCTAATGTGAAAGTAACTCTCAGGAAGAACACATTTTTGAATGAATCCACTGTTACTGATCTGTCAACTAACTCAGGTAACAGACCTTGCTGGCTACCTCATCATATTGCTGTTTTTCCCATTTTAGTATCAAGCTGATCACCGGTGTTAGTGTATTATACTTGGAAAGTAAGGGTAGCGTGGCCTAGGTGGCATCTGCTGCCATCAGTGTCATGATCTATGAAATCAAATTATACCCACATTTGCCAGAGCTATCAAACATACTAGCAGGAACAGCTGGTATATGGCCATTTTACTGTTGTGTTAACCTAAAAAATATATATATATATGTCTCTTACATGCTTGCTTCTTTATAATACTTTAACATCCTGCAGTGAAAGCTGGCCATTCATTTAAGACTAGGTGAGGTGCGTGATACAAACATATAAAGATAAAAATTAGTGTTGTACCTGTCTGGCTACAGAGAGAGTCCCAAAGTTGCTCCTGATCCATATATTTTTCCAGCAAGAAAGTAAAAGAACAAGGAGCAAAAGTACAATAAGAAAAAACTGTCAGGAATGTGTCTGATAAAGTTTTGCCATTGTTCGTTTCCATTGTTATTTCCAAATTGCTTGATTCCAGACATGCTGTCTCCCTTACTGAAAAAAAAATAATGTTAATGGTAAGGTTAAAGCATTAACACTGTATACCATCTTTATTTAAAATTGAACTACATGTAAACAGTTTGCTTTAAACATACACATTAGAATGATTTTAGCAGCTAAAATATTGTTTATTTTATTTAGCAAATCACCTAATGCCTTGGTCCTGGATCTCTTTGCAGAGCACACTGCAATTAGGTAATTCATACAGGTCCAGGGCCCATCCCAGGCTGTGGATTGGGCCATGAAGGAGAAGCAGCTCTGATGAGATCTTCCCTCCTGTTCTCCACCCTTTATGTTCAGAGATTAAGCTGATAGTGGTGTCCAAAGCAACAGAACATGTTGAGCTTCCTGGCTGCTAAACTATGAGTACAATGTTACCTTTCTTATATAAACTAATAATGCTCTCATGTAATAGAGTTGTGAGGAAGACATGTTTGAAGTGTAGCCTGGATAATAACCACGATTCCCTCCACAGATACAGGCAGAATAGGATAGGGAATGCAGAATTACCAAGTAAAAATAATGGAAATACCGCCTGAGGACGTGTTTGCACCTTGTCCAGTGAACTGTGTTTTTCTGCCCACCACTACACATATATGGTGTGAACAAGGCACAAAGAAAAAAAACAAAACTGAAGCAGCTACCTCAATCTAAGGATTGGTAAACTGAAATACATAATGGTTTTTGTTTTAGGGTTTAGATATGCTTTAAAGACTAGTGACTTTAAGAATTTAAGATAACTGAAAATCAGTTTAAACCTTGCTTTGCCTGGTAAATGCATAGTAAAAACACTTCTCAAATGAATCTCATGTCTAAAAGAATTACTGATTAGATGTCCATCACATAGGAACTCATCCCAATTTCTACAGATAGCAACAAGTGGTTGATATTTGCCCCCAAACAACCTATAGCAAGCAGATGTACCAAAGAATCCTCCTTTACTTTGAGTTAGGCTGAGAAACAGCATTTTACACCCAGAAAATGTAGGTATTCACATGTACCAATAGCATAATTTTTACAGCATGTAGGCAACAATTAACTGTGACAATTAATATATATTTTTTAAATTACAGAAAAGTAGTGGAAGCATTTAAACTAGAGGTTTGTGGGCTGGTTTTACTAAAGCACAAGTCATAATCGGCATCTGCTTATATGGCAATATGTTATCTTTTGGCATCATATTACTATTCACCACCAGCAGCGGCATAATAAAATGCCAAGCCATATAACATCTGGCAGAACAAGAACATCATTCTTCATGACCTACAAAATATGCTCCACAAGCAGAACCATGATTTCAGCAGTTCCCATCCTTTGTGAATCCCTTTCAGCCCACAGGTGTTATGGGCAGCCATGGAAAGAACAACCTAGCTCTTAACTGCCAGCCTACTGTCACTAAAGCACTTTTTTATTTCAATATTTTCTGCTGAGTTTTCAAATCATTTTCACAAGTATTCAATGCAAATAAACAGAGGTAGTATGTAAGTTTCACAGTGCTGCTCTGATGTACTTTTAGTGTCCACTTAATATAAGGACAGAATAGGTTGATTTGAAGGCTAGCTAAAGAATAAACCCATTTTCATAAAAAACAATGTAGCAAAAAAAAAAAAAAAAATATATATATATATATATACACTGTATATATATACACACATGTTACACAAGCCATTTTGTAATTTAATGTTATTAAAAAAATACCTTTTCTTTTCATTCAACACAGTAGTTTTCTGTAAAATTCAATGCAACATGACAACCTAGAAGCATTCTGTGCACAGCCGGTATACAGAATACCTCCAAAAAAGTCATTTCCTGCATGTGTGGATAACTAACTCATTTTGTCAGAAGTCTGCACTAGGATACAAGTCAGATTTTAGGCACCCCTCCAATAGAAATGTAGCCACTTCTAAAGGAATCAAAACACTGTTACTTTCTTCATTAGAACACAGAAAGTGCACCATCCGATTAATATTGAACCAGATCCTCCCATTCAGAATTATTATGCGCTCAGTGTGGTGAAACAAAGAGTCATTTCAACAAAAGGTAGGAATCTGCCGCAAAGTTTGTCAAAATCCCTGCAATTTATATTGAGCATCCAGAGAGGTTTATTTTTTCTCAACAAAAGCGGAGTTACTCTTTAATTCCAATTACTATGCAGTTGTCACAAAAAAGCGAATGCTAAAGTGTGGCAAGACTTGGGCGCAAGCTTATAAATACTTCACAAATACATCACTAAGCACAAAATATTATAAACAAAGATATTTTCACATAACTGCAGAGATACAGTTCTACCTAAATAGGGTTTTTTTTTTTTTTTTTTTTACTTTTTTCCTAACAATAGAAGTCACAAATATCATATCAAAACAGTAGATGAAAGTTGATGAAAAACAATGCATAAATCTAAAACATTAACAGGGCAACAATAATAATAAAAAAAACAATTTGTCACTAAATGTTCTTACTAATAGTGTGCTAAGTTTATTAAATGCTAATATCTGCTGCTCTGAAAAAACCTTTGCTTTATGTGCTCAATGTCATGGGCTTTTTTATGGCTTTGATCATCGCAAACTGTAATATCTGCTTTAAATCTAAACCATATCATCTAAGTGAACAAATAATGACCTTGTGATTCAATTATTCACGAATAATACCTGCCTACTATAACACTAAAAGTGTTCTATTTTATAAACGCTATTCTCTAGTATAAATAAATATTTGTAACCATAGAGCAGAGATTCTTTGTTCTATCATTACTTCCCCAGAGGCATCCAATATGTTGATGTTTTACAGTAATAGGATATATAATCCCATACATACGTTTGCCACAAGAATTCACACATCTGGAAATTCATGTAAAAATATAAAATATGCAAGACTAGAACTGTTCTCCAGGAAAAGCGTATCAGTTTTCTGTGGGCCACTTTGTTCTCCAGGTTCACAATGTCATTTGAAGGCACATATTCTGCTGCCGCACAAGGACCTGGCCAGTCAATAGATTTATGCTTTCTGTCACTTTATCCATGTGATAATTAAAGCAGCTAGCAGAATTCAATACAGAAGAGCACTAGGGTAGTAATGTGATCTTGATCAAACATTTGTCAGTCTTTGTAGATGATGACAGGTATTTGAATAGGTAAGTGAATGGAGCCCAGTTGTGAATATGAGGTAGGACAAAGTCTGAAGCAATGTTGCCTTTCTAACGAATGTTAGACCACTTAACAATGACAGACCTAAATTACATATTGTAGAACAGCATTTCATGGCAACACATTGTCCTATACTCTTTATATAAAAATCTAATTAATCCAGCACACATATGATGATTTCTATGACGTTTTGGAAACAAATGTCTGTGTAGATACTGATCTGAACTAAGTAAACAATCAGTTTTCAGCAGTTTATTACGGTGAGGCTAACAAAAACAATTATTTGATTCTCTCTTGCCGCCATATAAGGCAAAAGAACATGTAGAATTTACAGGCCATTAAAAGGGATGGATGGGTATTTTATTATTATTTATTTATTTCAGGTACTTATATAGCGCCATCAATTTACGCAGTGCTTTTACATACATATATTGTACATTCACATCAGTCCCTAACCCTCAAGGGGCGTACAATCTAAGGTCCCTAACTCACATTCATATACAAGGGACAATTTAGACAGGATGCAATTAACCTACCAGCATCTCTTTGGAGTGTGGGAGGAAACTGGAGTACCCGGAGGAAACCCACGCAGTCACAGGGAGAACATGCAAATTCCAGGCAGGAGGTGCCATGGCTGGGATTTGAACCAACGACCCTGGTACTGCCACGCAGAAGTGCTAACCATTTAGCCACTGTGGGTAGATGGAAATCCCAATTTAAAGTGGAAATTTAGGTTAAAAAAAATAAAATTCACAAGTTGGAAGAAGTTCTTTATTGTAGAAGAGAGATACTACACTATATTGCCAAAAGTACTGGGACACCCAGGGATGTTGAAGTCCTATAACCCGATGCCCGGGACATGTAGTTTCGGGTGCTGGGCAGGTAGTTTTGTTTTTGTACCATCAGCACAGCTGTGGGCAAGCAGCAGGGTTCACCTGTGAGGTGGAAGCATTGAGGTGCCAGCCTCTCTGCCCACCCCTCCCGTGTGAAGCTCCCCCCACCCACTGTTTCCCAGGCTACGCTTGCCCATCTGCGGGCCCAGGATTGGCTCACCGTCGGCTGCTAGAGGGGAGGGAGGAGAGCGGACACGTCCACTCCCCTTCTTGTCCTGACCCGGAAGTGACATTGTGATGTCCCTTCTGGGTCCCTGTTGAGAGATTCCCGGCAACTGAGGCCAGGAAAGAATGTAATGCAGTGCGATGTGCACTGCATTACATTCAGTGGAGCACAGGGGATACATGCAGGGTCTTTTAGACCTTGGAAGTCTCAATAAAGAGAACCTGTCACCAAAAAATCATCACATTGGGGACATTGTCCTCTATGTGATGAAAAAAAAATGAAGTTAAAAAAAATAAAATTTTTAAAATTGTAAAAAATTTAAGTTACACCAAAGCACATAACATCCACCCCCAAAAAAATTAAGCCCCCCTACATATATACACACGTAGAAATGTAAAAGCACATGCTGGGGTGTCTATGCATGAAAACGTTGATTGCGATACACGTTACATATCACCGCGCACGCCATAATAAAAGCAATAATTCTAGCACCAGACCTCCTCCGTGACACTAAACTGATGACGTAGAAGGGGCTTTAAAAGCATCACCTATAGAAAATATAGGGCACTGAAGTTCACCGCTATTTCACGAGCGCACGCAATTTTAAGGTTTGACAAGTTGGATATCTATTTACTCACTGCAACCTCATCTTTTATATTTTACAAAAATAGGGTAATTCATTGCTTTTTTTTGTGCCCTAAAATGAACTAACTTGTATTTTTTACTGAAATTTTGCGGTAATATTGTGCGACATAAAAAATTGGAACTGCCACTATTTTATTATCTAGGGTCTCTGATTTCAGAAAATATAACATGTTTGGGGGTTTTGTGTAATCTTAAGGCCTAAAATGATTTTTTTTTAATCTTGTGCAAAAAACACAAAAATGGCTCTGGCAGCGAAATGGATAAAGGATAAGCCCGACAATCCCCTTTCCTGACAAGCACCCAATCGGTGCTCATTACACTGCAAGGTCTTTCTGCTCCCTACTAGTCCCCAGGTGCAGTGCTGGAGACAGGCAGGGGGAGGAGATAAAAATATTACACATTTAAGTCACCATAAAACATTCCTAATATCACCTCCGATTTCAATACGTTTTTGGTTAAAAAAAAAAAAATGTATCTGGACAAGTAGAATGTCATGAGGGACAAGTAGATTGGGACACTGACTTAATCCCTTGGACAATTAGTTTTTTTTTTAAATTTCCACACCTCTGGACACCCCACCAAATCAATGGATTCAGATGTTCCAATCACCTCCATGGCCACAGGTGTATGAAATCAAGCACCTAGGTATGTAGACTGCTTCTACAAACATTGGTGAAAGAATGGGTTGCTCTCAGGAGCTCAGTGAATTCAAGTGTGGTACTGTGACAGGTTGCCACCTGTGCAATAAGTCCATCCATGCAATTTCCTTGCTACTAAATATTCCACAGTCACCTGTAAGTGGTATTATAACAAAGTGAAAGCAACTGGGAACAACAGTAACTCGGCCACGAAGTGGTAGGCCACATAAAATGACAGAGCAGGGTCACCAACTGTCTGCAGAGTTAATAACTAAAGACCTCCAAACTTCATGTGGCCTTCAGATCAGCACAACAACAGTACGTAGAGAGCTTCATGGAATGGGTTTCCATGGCTGAGCAGCTGCATCCAAGCCTTACACCACCAAGTGCAATGCAAAGCATCGGATGAAGTGAGGTAAAGCACACTGCCACTGGACTCTAGAGCAGTGGAGATGTGTTCTCTGAAGTGATGAATCACGCTTCTCTGTCTGGCAATCTGATGGACGTGTCTGGGTTTGGTGGTTGCCAGGAAAACAGTATTTGCCTGACTGCATTGTGCCAAGTGTAAAGTTTGGTGGAAGGGGATTATGCTGTGGAGTTGCTTTTCAGACATTGGGCTTGGCCCCTTAGTTCCAGTGAAGGGAACTTAAGGTATCAGCATACCAAGTCATTTTTGACAATTTCATGCTCCCAACTTTGTGGGATTGCCCCTTCCTGTTCCAACATGACTGCGCACCAGTGCACAAAGCAAGGTCCATAAAGAAATGGATGAGTGAGTCTGGGGTGGAGGAACTTGACAGTCTTGCATGGAGTCCTGACCTCAATCCGATAAAACGCCTTTGGGATGAATTAGAGCGGAGACTGTGAGCCAGGCCTTCTCGACCGACATCAGTGCCTGACCTCACAAATGCGCTTGTGAAAAAATGGTCAAACATTCCCATAAACACACTTGAGGACAGCCTTCCCAGATTAGCTGCAATGGTAGACTGACTCAATAATGAGCCCTATGGACCAAGACTGGGATTCCATTTCATGTACGTGTAAAGCAGGGTGTCACAATACTTTCGGCAATATAGTGTATGTGACATAGTATGTCGCTTCTGCATCAAAGGAGTCTTACCTCCTTGCAAACTCATGCACGGCGTGCATGCACGGCTCGGTGTAAAGTCCTGGCATATGCTAGGTGCCGGAATGAATTAACTCTCATGTGTCATCAAGAGGCCTGTCCACTCAAAATGGCTGAAGATACCAAAGGAAGGTGCCGCAAGGGAGCTTGAGGGCGTTGCATTGCTGGAGCGGAAATAAGTATAGTTCCTTTTTAAGGGCTTGTTTATACCTCTACACCACTGCTTTAAATGGTTCAGTTTTAGCTTATGCATTTTTCCATGGACTGTAAAAAAACTCAGTGGTGATCAAATAACACCAAAAGAAAGTCTATTTGTGGGAAAAAAAGTTCTATACATTTAGTTTGTGTACAGCGCTGTATGACTGCACAATTATCAGGTAAAGTAATGCAGTGCCAAAAAGCAAAAAACGGCCTGGTCATGAAGGAGGGTAAATATTCCAGAGGTCAAGTGGTTAAAGAGAATCAGCCCAGCATTTATGAAGGCATCTGAACATATAATTATATATTATTATAACTGTGTAGACTTGTCTATTAAAACTAAATATCTAATTAAAAAAATATAAGTTTTCCTGAGGATAACTCTTGGAGCTAAGGGAGACTTAATTTGGTTTAAGGTGTGCTGTTTTCCAATTCCTAAGTAATCACGGCAATATCAAACACATAGTCTGGATGTTGTTTACATTCCTCCTAACTACTTGTATCTGTTACAGTATATTGCAATAGACATTACAAGAGAAATATGGGATATATATATATTGTTTTAATCATACTTACTTAGGTGGATGAAGCATCAATCCAATGCTGCATCTGTCCCCTGCCGGCTCTAAGGCTGAGAACTGAGTGATCAGACACTGCTGATCGCTCGGTTTTCCCCAATGCTCTGAGCAGAGAGCGCTGACTGTCAGTCACTGCTCTTTGTTCTGCACCCCCCCAGTCCTGGGCTGTGGAGGGGGCAGGAGCGGCTGGCTCAGGCTCTCAGCAGCTCACTGAGAGGCTAAGTCAGGTACCAGTCGAGGCTCCTGGGTGGATCCTGACCATACGGTTGCGATCTTTCCCCAGCCTGGACCAACTCTGTTATGTCAGCCAACAGTGGCCAGTAGCATGCTGTCAGCTGAAAATGGGTTACAGGAGCGCAGATGGAACTGCACTCCTGTGATCAACAGGAGAAGTACAGCCAAAAGAGCTTTGGCTGTACTTCTCCTTTAAGTGAGGACATTGAAGACTCACTTATTTAAGAGTACTACATGAATGGTTGTATTAACATAACACAGACCATTCATAAAAGTTAAAAAAAGTAAACACATAGGCATGTTTGCCAATTTATGACAATTTCAGACTGTATATTCGGATTCAAGAAAAAAACCAATTTTGAATCGTTCTCTTTACAAAATATTGCATAATCCATGTCAAAATGCACAAAACTGTGCAACAAGGGCACTTTAAAATACCAATTTTAAAAATGCATTTTTAAGGTCAAAACCTTAAATGGATTCTAAGTACACTAACATGCAGACTAAAGAGACATGGTAATGATAGCCATGTCATGGTAAATGTGTCACAGAAAAAATATGTGCTGAGAGATTTGCCCATTTTAAATTCTGACTGCTACCTCACCAGGAACCTCATGACACAGAATACATATACTAAAGTTTTGTTTTTCCTATGGAGGAGACAAATGCTACACAATGGCAGATTTTCAATGGAATGTTAGTATCCGCCCTATGTGGTGGAGGGCACTATGCATCTTGTATGTTAAAATGGCGCCATTCTTTTCAGCCGTCCAGTGAAATAAGGCTTACCCATAGGAGTGAATGAGGCTATGCATGTTCTCTAAGAAAAGGACCAGCAGGGATGTTTTTTAGACAGGCTGTGTGGTGATGGGCAGGGCCACACAGTGAAGACTGTTGGAACGGGGAGGAAATAAAGCATTTAATATAGCACACTTCTTTCAGGAGGTGCACCAATTGGTGTAGGACAAAAAAGTGATGTTCACCATTACTTTTTTTCATTGCCTTTTTAAATAAGCCTTAATGAAGGATAACTGGCAGATTGATTAAAGAAATGTGGGCATTTACCTCTTGTTTGCTATAGAACCTCTGCATACTCAATAGGATGGCATAATAATATGTTACCTGTCTAAATGGTGTATTAATTAGCTGTTGAAATAATAAATGGCACAATGGGCTTTTAAGGTCACCTAACACTAGTGAGAAATATTTGATCACTGCTGTGTTATAAAGAAGAGACTAGAGATGCCCACAATTAATAATTGTATAAAACAGATCCTACCTCTGCTTAAGTGCATAGATGCCATGGGATTGCACCAGTAATCCCCACCCAACCAATCTAAGGTTACATAGTGGTCTTGCATATCAGCCAGCTGGCATTGTTTCACCTAAGATAAACTGGTACTCTTGTTATCTGGCTGCACACTCCCTCCCTGCTCTTTAACCATACACTGTATGGATGCTCAGACAATCCAATCATGTATGTTTATTTAACGATCTTGCAAAAATAGGATCTTTGGGCTGTAGCTGTATATCCTAGTGCCCCTAATGTCTACAGTTTAGGAAGAAACAAACTGCCTATGCGGTAGATTTACAAAAATCTGGTGCAGCTGTGAATAGTAGCCAATCAGCTTCTAACTTCAGCTTGTTCAATTAAGCTTTGCCAATAAAACCTGGATGTTCTTTGGATTTTATACAGAGAATTTGCACTCTCCAGTTTTAGTAAATCACCCCCAATTTTTCTGTTTACCCAGATACAATCTGCATGAAGTCTGAACATCCTCCTCATTTATGCATGGATTTCCTCCAGGTTTCTCTAAACCATAGATACTCCCACAATCAATACATATTTACAGCTTCACTTGCTTCCATCTCAAAGTGGTCAGACAATGTATGCTTGAGAGATTATGTCAGCTCCATGGTGGGACAGAAGCTGATGTGAATCTATCTGTGCACACAGACATACAAATAATTTCATTTAACATCAAACTTTTTCAATTATTTGATCTCGGTACACATATTATCTAATTGATAACTCTGTAAAAGAAATGCAACTAGGAAAGAGTCCACCAAGACTGACCTGATTGGGTCTCTATAGAGTACTATTAAATAAAGTTAACAGTATAGAAGTCAAATAAATACAGCTCTGTGAATTTTGTCAGCCGCTCTTATACAAAAAGTAACTTTCTATTTTAGGTTCACTTGTTCTTTAAAGGATATTGTGTCAATTCTGTTTTTTCAAAATGACAAAAAGAAACACACACAAACTATACCCAGACACACATATACATAATGTAATACTTTAAATAGAAAGTGCACTTACTTGAGCCAGTCAGCAAAGTTCTAGCAACAAGACAATCAGGATGCAGCAGTGTTTCGAGCAGCAAGTTCCAATTACAGCATGGTTGGGATAAGAGCAGTTTCAGCTGACCCTGGACTGCCATTTCTTCTGCTGATGGAGTTCTTTCAAAACGTAAGATAAAGAGAGAATAATGTAGTTAATTTATCTATGAAATGAATAGCCTTAAAGTGCAGATGTAATGCTAACTCATTTAAATGTCAATTCCTCCCAGATTACTCAGAAAATGCTTTCATGCTTGCTTACTTTAAAACTGCTCAGGGAAGGAATTACATTTAATCTCAAGTAGCTAAGAGCAAATTAACATTTGGTAGGCTGCCAGATATGTTACTGACACAAAGTAACTTCACTCATCCATTGTGCGGAAACATGTATGTTCTTGTTGTAGAAGCTAAAAATTGCTACTTTTTGTGCATGGATAAATCTGCCTTTTCCAGGTTTTACCTTAGTGTCACAATACCCAGGAGGTGCGCACAGATTAATTCATTTTACTGCTACAAGTCACAAGTCATTTCGACAGACAAAAGACTAATTTACAAAATACCATTCTGTTATTTAATCAGGGGAAAATATACTAGCTTTGCCACGCGCAGAATAATGGGGGCTATTAAAGAAGGAAAAAGGAAAGCACAAGGGTAAGGAAAAAGGGAATGTCTATTTAACTATTGACCATATAAGTTCCTTCAAAGAGCAACCCAGGCCCAATTAGGCTATTTAATGGATTAGGAATGTGATTTTCCACCACAAGGATTTCGAACATCACCAGAAGTGATATTAGTATTATGATGCTAGGAGAGTTCATCTGGCCCATAATGCATTTGCTGCACTTAAAGCAGGTTCTATGATTCCAATGTGGATCCTAAGATCACTTTTTGGGGTTCCAAGGTTGCAAGACTTGTCCCACATTTTAGAATCCAATACTTTTGGAGTTCTCAGAGCTGTGGTAGACAAAGCTATGGCTAGTGATTCAACAAAATGATAGTTTTATCAGCCATTTACCAAATTAATTATTGTTAATTCAGTAATAACCTATGATCTGCTGTATATTGAATATGAAGATGTGCAATGAAAAAATAAGCCAAATGTGTGAGATGTAAATAACTATACAACTCAGGAGCAAAATATAGCTAATTGCAGTAGCAAGAAATGACAGCAAACTTGCTTCCACTGAGCTATTAGCATATGGTAAAGAGTGAGCAGCCACCTAAGAATGGATTAACATTTTCAATTTTTTATTGAAACTGGGGAAAAAATCTTGGGAGTAAAAATTTCAAAGGGCGGTGTGTCTGCCAATACATTACAATCTGATCAGACATTTAGGCACTACCCTACTTCCTTTGAACCATCAAATATTAGTGTGCAGCTACAATATAGCAGTGCAGCTGCAATACTGCACTAACATATACTGGCCAAAAAGATGATTTTAATATTCATAATGTTCAAAGCACCTCCTTCTAATTTGGCTTGTCTGTGAACCATTTCAGCTGTGTGCTTCAGTGATGGTGAAATATAATTAGAGGCTGGAGTTTGACTCTTATTCATCCAGTAGAACATTTTGTTTCTGTACACACAGTACATCATGTTTTTATTAAATGGGAAAACTACCTTGTGTGCGTTCCCTGACAAAACTCTGCATTCATTAGGACATGCTTTTCATGCAACTCAACCCCTGAGCAGGGGTGTATACTGCATATAAATATGTTCTAGGTACACATGAATGATGATTTCTTTTTGTACAAATTTCAACATTTTTTTTACCCTACTATATTATTTGATTATTATAGTCAAAGTTAAATGCAGAATGTGCTATGAGGCAGCTTTTTGTGCATTACGTACTATATACACAGAGGAATCATTTGAAGTCTATCAGTCAAGGGGAAACCATAAACCTTAACCATGGCTACTTACTGGAGCAACGGAGAATTGTGTGCTTATGTTAAGCAGCCCTTGCATTTCTCTACTCTATAATTTTGCTATTAGATTTACCAAAAAGTGTGCAGAAATGTCCAGAAACAGCAAAAATAAAAATAACAAAGTTAATTAAAACTATAAACATTGTGCTTTGGTATTGCTCTGACCTTGCTGCCCAAGGTACCTTTGCTGTACATGGTAAATGCATTATCCCTTATTACTAATGGTAGCAGAAATTCATCCCACAAGTCCTCAAAAAGCTGCAATGATCTCATATTTAGAAGAAAAAGTAAAAACCAAAAAACCTTAAAAACTGATTATAAACCTTAGAAATGATCTCTGAAGATGTGTAAAAATGACTGTTACCGAAATATGAATCTAGTTTTTTGCCTTGTGGGGAAAATTACAGATTTTAATTTAAGAATGCTACTGAAAAAGCAAGAAAGAAAATTTAGTAGCTGTAAATGAGGTTGCTTGCTCTGCAGCACTTAGCAAAGAAACATAAAGCTTTTTCCAAATGCATCTGTGTAAAAAAATAATAAAACACAATTTATAGAAAATTATGGTACAAATACATTTTTTCTCCACAAACAGATGGAGAATAATCAAATTGTAATATATACAAATTTCTGGCTCTTAATTTAGATGCAGACTGAAATGTTCACAGCAAAGTGATTTGATCTAAGGGGAGAGATTACAGGCTGCAGGAAAAACCTTGGCCATGGAGCGACCACCGATAGTTGTATGGAGTGGATCTATGCTGCACATATGGAGAGGCATATGCTAGCTCATTCTCATAACTAGCTCTGTGTGAGCAAGACCAGCTTCATAAATGCAAAAAGAAAATGTCACGAAATAGAACTTTCACATTTTTTAAAACAATACAAACTATACTGTATATAATAGGATGCTTGCTTAACCAATTGTCTACTGGGCACTTTCACCCCCTTCCTGCCCAGGCCAATTTTCAGCTTTCAGCACTGTTGCACTTTGGGTACAGAGTTGTATGACCACGCAATTGTCATTCAAACAAAATTTTTATTATTTTTTTTTTTTAGATATACAGTGCCTTGAAAAAGTATTCATACCCCTTGGAATTTTTCAAATTTTGTCATGTTACAACCAAAAACTTAAATATGTTTTATTGGGATTTTATGTGATAGGCCAACACAAAGTGGCACATAATTGTAAAGTGGAAGGAAAATGCTAAATGGTTTTCAAAATATTTTACAAATACAGTTAGGTCCATATATATTTGGACACAGGCACAATTTTAGTTTTTTTCAGGTATTTACCAAAACATATTCAAGCTATAGTTATATAATGGATATGGGCTGAAAGTGCACACTCTCAGGTTTATTTGAAGGTATGTACATCCAAATTGGAGGAAGGGTTTAGGAACAACAACTCTTAAGAGTAGCCACCCCCCCCCTTTTTCAAGGGACCAAAAGTAATTGGACAATTGAATCAAAAGCTGTTTCATGGCCAGGTGTGGGCTACGCCTTTGCTATTTCTTCATCAATTAAGCAGGTAAAGAGTCTGGAGTTTATTCTAAGTGTTGCATTTGGAATCATTGCTGTGAACATACATCATGATTTCAAAGGAGCTGTCCATGCAAGTGAAACAGACCATTGTAAGGCTTCAAAAACTAAACAAATCCATCAGAGAGATAGCAGCAACATTAGGAGTGGCCAAATCAACAGTTTGGTACATTCTGAGGAAAGAAGAACGCACTGGTGAGCTCAGCAACATAAAAAGGCATGGACGTCCATGGAAGACAACAGTGGTGGATGATCACAGGATCCTGTCTATGGTAAAGAAAAACCCATTCACAACATACAGACAAGTGAAGGACACTCTCCAGGAGGTAGGCATATCATTGTCAAATGTGGGGGACACAGCAAACATGTGGAAGAAGGTGCTCTGGTCAGATGAGACCAAAAAGAAACTTTTTGGCTTAAAAGCAAAACGCTATGTGTGGCGGAAAACTAACACTGCACATCACCCTTAACACACCATCCCCACCGTGAAACATGGTGGTGGCAGCATCATGTTGTGGGGATGATTTTCTTCAGCAGGGACAGGGAAGCTGGTCAGAGTTGATGGGAAGATGGGTGGAGACAAATACAGGGCAATCTTAGAAGAGAACCTGCAAAAGACTTGAGACTGGGGCGGATGTTCACCTTCCAGCAGGACAACGACCCTAAACATACAGCCAGAGCTACAACCGAATGGTTTAGGGAAAAAAAAAGCATATTCATGTGCTAGAATGGCTCAGTCAAAGTCCAAACCTAAATCCAATTGAGAGTCAGTGGCAAGACTTGAAAATTGCTGTTCACATACGCTCTCCATCCAATCTGACAGAGCTTGAGCTATTTTGCAAAGAAGAATGGGCAAAAATTTCACTCTCTAGATGTGCAAACCTGGTAGAGACATACCTAAAAAGACTTGCAGCTGTAATTACAGTGAAAGGTAATTCTACAAAGTATTGACTCAAGGGGGCTGAATACAAATGTACGCCACACTTTTCAGACATTTCATTGTAAAAAATTGGGAAAATCATTTATCATTTTCCTTCTACTTCACAATTATGTGCCACTTTATGTTGGTCTATCATATAAAATCCCAATAAAATACATTAACGTTTTTGGTTTTAACCTGACAAAATGTGGAAAATTTCAAGAGGTGTGATTACTTTTTCACGGCACTGTATAGAGCTTTCTTTTGGTGGCATTTATTCACCACTGGGTTTTTTAATTTTTTGCTAAACAAATGAAAAAAACAAAACTTTTGAAGAAAAAGTTTTTCTTTGTTTCTGTTATAACATTTAGTAAATTAGTAATTTTTCTTCTTCACTGATGTGAGCTCATGAGGCGGCACTGATAGAAGGCACCGATGGGCACTGACATTCATCACTGATAGGTGGCACTGATGGGTACTGATAGATGGCACTGATGGGCACTGGCAGGCATCACTAACAGGCACTGAAAAACAGCACTGATAGGCAGAATTGATGAACACCGAGATGCATCACTGATGGGCACTGAAAGGCAGCACTGATGGTCATTGATGGGGCTGCACTGATGATCAGGGCACTGATGATCAGTGTCCATGTCCCCTCTGAGGATTGCCATTTACCAGCTTTCCTCTCCTCACACGCCGTCAGCGCGAGGAGAGGACTGCCAATAACTGGCATTTCCTGTTTACATGTGATCCACTTTGATTGGACACAGCTGATCACATGGTAAAGAGCCTATGTCATCGGCCCTTCACCTCAATTTGTGATCCGCTGTGTTAGAGACACACAGCACACCACTGATCACCGCGCGCCCCATATGACGTCCTCCCAGAACAACAGCGGTCCTGCCAGGCCATCATAGTACTAAAGGCTGGGTGGGAAGCAGTTAAATAACCAATAAGGAGGACTGGGAGGGTTCAAACTAGACATTTACTAGAAAAGTCAAAATTTGCATAAAGCCTCAGTTAGCTATATCTCCAGATGGTCATTTTGAAAAGACATTTTTACTGAAGGAAACCTGAATACATTTTTCATAATTTGCTTTGGTTTAACTGTCTAGATTTAAAGCAGTAATAAATCCAAAAGCAAACGTATATTATAGTCCAGCTTACCAATTCTTAGATGTAATGGATGCATTCGTTTGCATTTTTAGGCTCTTTTTTTTATTCTATTATCTGGTGTTCTGGCCAGTAAGTCTGTTGTTTTTCAACAGAACAAACTCTCTCAGATGTATCAGTTGAGAGGGGCGAGACAAACCATTTAACACTGACAGGGGTGCTGACAATAATCAGCTTTTATTTATTCATGTAAAATCTTTATCCTAACAGAAAAAAAAATGTGTGCTGTAACCTCCCTGGCGGTATGATTATTTCAGATTTTTTAGTGCTGAAAGCGGTACCATTATTTTGCATGGAAATTTGGCGTTTTATATTGTAGGCCTGTAATTCTTAGGAATAACTCACTGAAATCTGTCCAAACAAGAGTCTAGTAAACATCCCGGGTAGGATAAAACGTGAAACATGAAATCATAAATTATAATTTTATAAATAATCATAAAAAATAATAATATAATAATAACAATAAATTTAATTCAATAATATAATCAAACCAAAAACACTGAAATTTGAAATAGAGCGCCAAGTTCGCACATCACTGAGCAAAGTCGCAAAATCGTTTTCAGTGTCTGATGACGAATTTCCCCACGACTCATTATCACTCAATTCTGCAAGTGGTTCTAATTTACTATTGCTGTTCTCTAGCTGGTCTAAAACCGCTTTTGACCTAAAGAGACGCTTTTTGGACGCCATGGGCGTTTCTCTGTTTCCAGGCAATAGGAACAGTAAAAATGCAGGCAGGGCACAGGACAAAGCACTAGGGACAAAATGTATGTGAAATGCTTTGATACAGTAATGTTCTACTATGTGATTTTAGTGAATGTCACTTTTTGTCATTTTCAAATTCCCCTGCGAGTGTCGGGATGTACAGGGGACGGAACCCAGATGACAGATGCCGGCATCCGCCGGATTACATTGCCGGGGACACTGCAGGAGGGACATCGCGGGAGGGCAGGACAAGGTAAGTGATTGAGGGATCTCGGAGTAGCGCCTCATGGTAAGCCCAAGTGTAGCTCGGGGTTAACGCTTGTGGTGCTGAAACTTTACCCCGAGCTACACTTGGGAATACCGCCAGGGAGGCTATAAAGAAAAACAGAGGGGAAAAAGCCTAAAAAAAATAAAATGAATGCAGCTACAACATCCAATGATTGTAAGCTGCAATGTAGTACATTTTTGGTTTTGGGTTTAATACTGCTTTCAGAGCCACAGAAGGGTTCACAACAGAAAAGGGGCATACAAGGGGAGACATATTCACCTGACCTGGTATTATTGATGGTCTTATGCATGAAGTGATTAGAAAAGAAAACGTTGGATTGTTTAATTGGGACAAAAAGTACTCAGCTTGTAATCAAAATGTTTAGGTGATTTTGAGAGTAGAGAAATGTCATGGGTTCATGATGCTCAGATATTAAACATGAATTCCAAGGAGATATAAACCAGTTACTTTAAATAATTTAATGTATTTTTAGGAAGAGCTAGCATAAGTACTGAAATCTGTTCATATATTAGCTTTTAGTAATTATTTGTTTAGCAGGACTATCAGATCTGACTGTCAGTCAATAGGACTGCATAGCATAGTGCTTTTAGTTGAACACAGGGAATTGACTGGTGAAAAAAGTGATGACATCATCTGCATAGTGCTTCTCCATCATTGGTAAATTAAGACTGGGGCTTTTTTTGGCCAAGCTGTACTGCTAAATTACGCTGGAGAAAAGTGAGTGAATATGTTATCTAGTGAGAGTGTCTGCATAATAAGACTGGCTAAACAATAAATGCATATCTTTTGGCAGGTAGGACAACTCATATATATCTATTTCAACAGCGTAAATAGTTATTTTCCAGGAAATTGTCTTTATGTTAAAGCTGTATCAGGGGTACAGAATTTAAGATAAGCACTGTGTAACACGCACCACAAGTTGCCTCACAATACATACTTGCAGAGAAATCTCTGCCAGACCCTACAGAATCTCTTATGCAAACATCAACTTTTCTGAAAGTCAGAATTCACATATGCTTTGGAAGGCCCCCTTGCTCACCTTGTGAGAAATCTTAGGCATGAAAAAAAACAATGATGGGCCCAAAAGTACTTTCATTGTGCTGCTCTCTATAACTGTGGAACTTTATAGCAGCATAGCATTACTGAAATCAATACAAAAAGACTTTCAAAGAACTATCAAAAAGCTACACTTTTGTAATACACTTGTCATCAATCGATGGAAAACTGCAAGACCAGATATTATCTACAGTGAAAAACTTATGTTAAAACAACCAGTAGTGCTGGAGATACAAGATACTAAAGGCAGACAAAGGTATTTGAAAATTTAAACTTCAAGGCTTGGTGCCTGCTGAGTCCCCCTATTGGTGGCTCTGATGGGTGGTATCACTGTCCAACAAGAAGGTTTAGGTGGAGGAAAGGGTGAAGTTACACTTACCGTATTTTTCGCTCCATAAGACGCACTTTTTTCCCCCCAAAAAATGGAGGAAAAAATCAGTGCGTCTTATGTAGCGAATATAAAGCGGACGGTCCGGTATTTCCGCCGCCACCATGTCAGAATACCGGGCCAGCCACTCAGCTGTTCTCTGCGGCAGGAACTCACCTGTTCCTTGGTCCAGTGCTGTAGTCTTCCTGTGCAAACTTCTTCCCGCCCCGGCATCTGTGCATGCGCGAGAAGCGCTGCGCTTTGTGAATGGTCAGGTGTCTTCTGGGACACATGACAGGTCCCAAAAGACGCTGGGCCATTCACAAAGCGCAGCGCTTCTCGTGCAGTGGGCACCCAGCTGTCAAAGTCGGGTGCCCACAGTATAGGAAGGAGATCTCCGCGGAAGTGGGAGTGGGTACCTGTCAAATTCAGGTACCCGCTCCCCCTCCCTCCCTAAAGGTCCGCAGTGTCTGGTCATGCCCTGTACTGTCTGCAGTCTCTGCACATCCCCTGTACTGTCCGCAGTCTCTGGTCATCTCCTGTACTGTGTCCGCAGTCTCTGGTCATCTCCTGTACTGTGTCTGCAGTCTCTGGTCATCTCCTGTACTGTGTCCGCAGTGTCTGGTCATCTCCTGTACTGTCCGCAGTCTCTGGTCATCTCCTGTACTGTCCGCAGTCTCTGGTCCTCTCCTGTACTGTCCGCAGTCTCTGGTCATCTCCTGTACTGTCTGCAGTCTTTGGTCATCTCCTGTACTGTTCGCAGTCTCTGGTCATCCCCTGTACTGTCTGCAGTCTCTGGTCATCTCCTGTACTGTGTCCACAGTCTCTGGTCATCTCCTGTACTATGTCCGCAGTCTCTGGTCATCTCCTGTACTGTGTCCGCAGTCTCTGGTCATCTCCTGTACTGTGTCCACAGTCTCTGGTCATCCCCTGTACTGTCCGCAGTCTCTGGTCACTCCTGTACTGTCTGCAGTCTCTGGTCATCTCCTGTACTGTGTCCACAGTCTCTGGTCATCCCCTATACTGTCCGCAGTCTCTGGTCACTCCTGTACTGTCTGCAGTCTCTGGTCATCTCCTGTACTGTGTCCGCAGTGTCTGGTCACTTCCTGTACTATGTCTGCAGTCCATTGGTTCAGAATATTTTTTTCTTGTTTTTCTCCTCTAAAACCTAGGCACGTCTTATGGTCAGGTGCGTCTTATGGAGCGAAAAATACGGTACATCATAGCCCAGCAAGGAATGACAACCACTTTGATCCAGTTATACTTGGCAAAAGTAACATGCACATGGGAAGGGTAGTTCACAGGACAATACAAAAGTACCCCAGCACACTGACCAGCCCACTGTCACAAAAACAAAGTCTAAACCATTTTAATAACTTTACATTAAAACAGAAATTTCTACATTATACCCAGTGTGTCCTGTGGATTCGCTTGCCAGGCCTTACACAAATTTTGAGAAATTGGCTTGTCAAGTGAAAAGACCTGAACATTCCATGTCCCTATTATACTAATAATTATTATGGAAATGTTATCCTCATCCTTCATCTTTATCTATATTTCTCTCCCTATCTCTATACTTATCTGTTACCTGATAAAATGTGGATTTCTGACTCCAAGCTCACAATGTTTGTATTGAGAAATGATACAGGGGTAATTGTTCAAATTACTTGTTCATTTTCAAACATAATCCACCTTTATAGTTATTCCATTTGACAATGTATCGTATATATTGACTGTAAGATTAATGAAAACTCCAAAACTTTTGTTCTGCTAATTAGTTCAGTTTTATTCTATAGACACACGATACATGTATGTATATATTTCCCTATGTTTTCACATATATCTTGCAAGCTGGATTTCATATATTATAGCTGAATGTTTGATATATTGTGGATTGTACTCCTTTCCTTTGAAATCTTAATAAAATAAGATTAAACATAAAAAACAGGAGGTTTCTGCTTCATACATTTGCAAATATATTTGAATCCACACTGCCAAGCCAAATGTTTAACAGAGCCTAACACAGCTCCCATGTTGGGACAAACATAAAGCAATTATTTAATTAAAGCAGATATGCCTTGAAGGCAGACCCTTTCTCCTTAAAGGAGCCATTATATAAGTGTAACTGCACCTAAGGTGCAATTATACTTCAATATAAAAAAGTCATTATTTGCATATAACTCCAGCTGTCCAAGTCACTTGATCTGCTGATCATTGTGATGAGCAGTTTTCATTGAAAATAACCTCTGCTTAAAGCAGAACAAAAGCTGAAACACAAAAATTGGCTAGCAAGAAGAGTTTGTAGGTCAAAGTTTTTTTTTTAAGATTTACATTAAAAGAAGGCATAAAAGAAAGAAACATACTTACTTTGATGAGGAGGGGAATATATTGGGATTTACTTTCTTTAACCAGTACAGTAAATCTTCAGGTAATGGTTCTGAAGGATGAGCATGATGTTCATCAAAACGTTTCTTAACTGCCCTGCAATGACATTGAAATGACATGAAATATATATAACAAATATTACATGCTAACGTAACAGTTTCATCTTTTTTAAAGTTTTTATTTTAAAAAAAAAGTGTAAAACTTCACAATCAATAAGCATTAAAGCATATGATGCAATTACCACTGTATCTGAATATACCATCTGAAAAGAATATAACCCCTAAAATACTTTACAAAATATTAAATTATATAACAAATTTAATGATCATCCCTTTCTTTCTCTTATCAGAACATTAATTTTTTTTATGATGTTTCTCAGAAGGTATGAACACTTTCTAATATACAATAGTAAAGCCTGGGATTCTGCACAAATGACAATGTAATGGGTAACTGGAATATGTGTATTTGAACTGGGAATACAGTAGGAAATACCAGTGTGACTATTACAAATCATACTTGCCTGGTTTAAATGTCTATTTTATAAGACAAAACAATGTTAAAGGAAAATAACAGCAACCAATCAATACTTCACTTATCTTGGGGCTGATTATTTGCTCTGGGTTACACTTTGTACATGGCCATTGCTCATATTTCTTGAAAACAATTATACTAACAGCATTATGTAAAATGTTAGACCCTATTTGGCTCATTGTGTTTATACAGTAGCAGCAAATATTAATTGTTAATGAATGCATAGCTTAAAGTGATATTAAAGGCAGATTAAAAAAAAAAAACAAACATATTATAATTACCTGCTCTGTACAATGGTTTTGCACAGAACAGCCCAAGTCCTCCTGTTCTTGGGTCCCCTACCAGTGCTCTTGGTCCCTCCTTCATGCCAAGTGCCCCAGAGAAAGCATTTTGCTATAGGGGCACTTGAAAAGGCTCACTCTCAAGCCGCTGCTATGTCTGTCTATTCACACAAAGCCTGCAGCTCGGCCCCACCCCCTCCTCATTGGCTCAGTGGCTGTGACTTACAGTAGTGGGATACATAAGGCAGATTACAAACAGCAAAAAAAAAAAAAAGAAAAAAACATCTGACAAACCTAATCATAGCACAAAACCCCCAAAAGGGCTGCAATTTACAGCATTCAGAAAAATAAAGAGGGGGAAAAAACCCACCAATCCAAATCTACTCTGGAGGTTATACTCCTGTACAGCAGTATGAGCCTTATATATAATGTAACATAGGAAGTAACCTCCTTAACCCAATCATCCACTGTTGGAGGGGCAGGTGAGAGCAACTTCTTAGCCCCTAACGTCCTTCTTAAAAACAGGACACGATATATAGCCAGCATTGAAGATTTATTTAACTCCAAAAAAACTCAGCTCCCCTAAAACACAGCTGAGCGGGACAGAGGGAATTTGAATTTCATATAATGTATAATATTTATCATATCCACTGTTCCTTGCCAATATCAGAATAGTTGGGGACACCACCACAACATGTGGATCAGATCGTCTGTGTCTCGATGGCATCTACAACAAAGAGGGGAATCTCTAAATCCACTTTTTATGTAACCACTTAGGTGTCCTATTTGTTCTATGTAATATATTTTCCTGTGCCATCCTACTCAAGATAAAGAATGGTTATTTGACCAACTGAGTACTTTGAGGCTGCTAGAATACGTCTGGTTATTCTCCTCTGGTCTTTCATTAACAAGGTGTTTTCCTGTAAACTATACAGATTTCAGCCGTTCCAGTGACATTGCAACTGCCACATCTGGCACCAACAATATTTTTTTGATTTTAAGCAACTCACACAACACATCGTCCCAATTCTAATGTTTGGTTGCGCAAACAACTGAACCCTTGACTTTGTCTGCATGGCATAAGCACTGAGTTGCAGCCACTGTTTGACAATATTCGCTAATGATCAGCTATACGTAACAAAGAGAACACCTAGTATATATCCTAGTATATATAGAAGCATAAAAAATCTGACACATTAAAACTAACACGACCTGCCAAAAGTTTTGCACTATCTACATCATGTTGAAAAGTCTGTGAGCACTTAATGAACTTCTCCAACTGTACCACAATAAAATAAGTGTCCTTTTCTGTTCAGCAGCTTTCTTATTTTTTACAGCACTTGCACATTTACCAGCACAGGTGCCTTGATGTGGAGTATTTCAGAAAAAAAAGAGCAGATGTTTTAGAAATCATAGTGAAATCCAGTCTTCTTTACAGGGTATACAGAGAATAACGCTCAGATAAGGCAAAGTCATTGTCAGATGGCTTTATTTCCCTGCCACTCATCACCTCACATCAGCTTTAGATTGTCAATTGCCTATCCATGTTACTTAATAAAATGTGAACTTATACCGAAGAGGCAAGCTGACAAAGATTCTTTCTAGCCTCAAAAAGAATCTTGAAGTAGACATTTACCATTAAAACGGTCAAATATAGCAGATTTACTGCAATCCAGTCTTGAATAAGATTTCATATGGGGTTTTTTTTTTTGCATCACATGGAATCCAAATGATGGAAAGGTGCTTTTGGTTTTGCTGATCTATTTCCTTTATATAATGTACAATTTAATGAAATACAGGTTAGTGAATCTACCTCATATCTGATTATTAGCAATATGTGAACGTGTGTCCATTTAGTTCATAAGTCATCAACTGATCATAGCGTTCATTTTATAAATACTATGTGTGTATGTGTATGTTTTATTTCATTATTGTACAAACCAATGCTCACACTTACATTTCATAAGGTAAATGTGCACAAAATAGTGAAACTCACAATTTCTTTCAAGTCCTGGGTGGAGTGGAGAAGGATTTAATTGCCCCTACTTTATCTTTACTGCCATCTATCACCCTATACATTTAGCTATGACAGAAGGTCATCTTCCACCAATCTGCATAAAATATGCAACTAACAAAATACATGCATTTGATTATTGATTTGTCCTCTGCTGAATATTTTACCTTTTAGCACATTCATTTTCAATACCCAGATGTGACTGTTTGCTATTATTTCCCCCCTTAACACAATTTTCAACTGATTATTTGAAAACAATAATATTAGGCCAAATCCCTTTGTGGGTGTGTCCAGTTCTAATCATATTTTTATTCTGTAAATTTAATTACAATACTTACTGTGACAAGATATCCAAGGGTGCTGCAGAGGTTGTCAGAACCACAAGCAGGTGGTCACAGTAGCTATGTATCTTAAAAATGACATCTCTGTAACTTTGTGTTGGCTTGATGAGTTCTTGAACTGTGCTGCATACTGACCACAACAAGTTTTCCACACAAGAAAGAATGGCCAAGACATCAATCCTGAAATAAGATAAGATGGAAAGGTAATACATGTTGATTTTATATTTTCAATAAGAGGGTTGCCTAAATTACACCTTAAAAAGTGCTGTGTTTGATACTGCAGTCTTTACACCTTAGCCTGCAGTGCCTTATGTAATCACTGTGTTCTAATGTTAATTCAGATATCCAGCCAAACAGCTAGAAATACAATTGAAGTGCAAATAAACTACATCTGCCAAAATAATTGTGATTCTAATCTGCCAGTGGTGCAATACATGCACACCTCTGCCACACTGCATAGTCACCATTGTTTCAGCTTTATCCTCTTTTTCATTGGAAAGTGAACCCATCTGATACTAAGGGGTTTATTTACTAAAGCTGGAGAGTGCAAAATCAGACTCACTTCTGCATAGAAACCAATCAGCTTCCAGGTTTCATTGCCAAAGCTTTATTGAACAAGCTGAGGTTAGAAGCTGATTGGTTTCTATGCAGAAGGGAGTCTGATTTTGGACTCTCCAGCTTTAGTAAATAAACCCCTAATTGTCTATTGAGCAAACAGGTGGCAGAAGAAGCTGAAAACTAAAAAAGAAAACAGTGCACCTGCTTGTTTGCGCAGTGTGGCAAAGGGTCCAAATCTGCTAAGGAAAATGCATGTATTGAGTTGCTTAGTTTAGCTGTTTTTCTTAGGTTCAATTTAAAGTAAGCTTTTAAAAAATTCATATGCTTACCTCCCTAACCAAATGGGTTTCACCCCCTGAAAGAAAGCATCATCCTGAACACTAGGCATTTTTATGCGAACCTTTAGCCCTCATGCACACTTGACGTTTTTACAGCGGCTATTTTTGGCTTTTGACATGTTTTTCTACAGCCAATAAACCCCCCAGCATGTTATCCTATGTGTCCATGCACACATAAACTGTAATCAACATTTTTTGGCTGGAAAAAAACCCCAGGACTAGTGGGTTTCTAGAGGAGTTTTGTAGCTGTAAAAACGCTCTAACACTGAAAAAGGTGGCAAAACGCAGCAAACCAGCGTTATTGGACTTTTTTTGACCAAAAAAAAAATTTTTTTATGTCCAAAAAAAACTCTAAAAAAAGCAAACGTGGAAAGATGTGAGAAAACGCAGCTAATCACGGTAAAATGTCGCTAAACTCTAACAGGGGCGGACTGACCATTCAAGCACTCGGGCACTGCCCGAGGGCCTGGTGTCAGTAGGGGGCCCCATGAAATGCCCCTGGTACCTTTCATTGGCTTTTTCATAGGCTTTTTTGGATGTGGGCAAGGACACAGGGGCCCTATGATCCCCTATCGCCCGGCGGCCCCATGAGTTGTCAGTCCGCCCCTGAACTCTAAAGCAAAAACTCTAAAAAATGCTAAGAAACTCATGTTTTTAATGTGACTTTACACAGCTAATGTTACCAGCATTATCAAAACGTGCAATGAGCATGAGGACTTAAGCTGCCCATGAAAGCTATTCGCGCTATTCGCGCATGCGCAGTGGGACACGCGGCGGCCATCTTTATGGTTTCCAAACCACAGGAAAATGGCGCCCGCGCATGCGCAGTAGCGCCGATCGTCAGCGAGGCGGCGCTACTGCGGTTTGGCGCGATTTTTGAATCATATAAAGAGGCAAACAGAAGTCAGGCATGCATGGCATCACCCCTACAGTAGACGTGTATTGACACGAAACGCGTCTAGGAGGAGCCTTCGCACGCCTTGACGTTACGCCGCCGGGTCAGGAGGTCCGGCGGCCCACCTTTGGTATTCACTGGTCAGTGTATAGAATCTCTTTTTCAAGCTGCTTATACTGGCTACAGGCTGCAGGCATGCGTTTTGTAACTTTTATGGTTTACGTTATTGGATTTAATAAATAATTTTAAAACATACTACACTATGAGTATTCTTACTCCTTACATCTGGCACTGAGTTCCCATACCTCAGCCCCAGCATTTTTAGGTTCTCTGCGTGGATCCAAGGAGCAGTGTGATCCGACCAGGCCAGCATCGTCTTACCACCGACGGACCATCTGGGTACTATAAAGCAGCGCCTACATGGGACCCCGGCTACATGTAACCTGTACATGCGTATTAATATTGCGCTTCTGGTAAGCAGGCAATTTATCTATTCCTGGGATTGGATTGCATCTATACTCCCTGAGAGTCCCCCATCACTGAACTGTTTATCATCTTCAATATTCCTATATTTGATGACCGCATATATAATTGTCACTTGGATATTATTTGTAGCGCTGCACTTTATTGTTTCTATTCTGGTTGGAAGGGCTTGTAGTTCCTTTTTTGTGCATTAGCCGCTCACTGAAGTGCGCTCACTTTTCTTTATTTTATACATGCCCATGAAAGCTGGGCACCAGAGCTGTGGTCAGCTTGGATGCAGTGAAAGCAATTGACTCTGTAGAATGGAAGTTTCTTTGTCAGGTACTGCGTAGATGCAGGTTTGGCCCTAATTTTTTTAGTCTGAAAATCTATATTGTAAACCAGTAGCCCATACCAGTGTTAATGACTGACTGGACCTCAGATTCTTTATTTTTGTCCAGGTGAACTCGTCAAGGATGCCTGCTTTACCCTATATTATATGCAATAGTAGTTGAACCACTAGCTACTGTACTATGCACACACCCAAGTATCCAAGTCCTGAAATATGGGCCACACGTAGATACAGTGAGCCTGTATGCAGATGACATGCTGTGATATCTGGCAAACCAGAGCCTTCACTCCATGTGGTTTTGGAGACTATTGATCAGTTTGCTCAATATTCTGGTCTGCTAATTTGGAATCCCAAATTTCATCCTTAGATATTTTTCCTCCTGGTTGTGAGAGTGAGGTATTTTTATATCTGTGGACCTGGTAGAATATCTGCAATTAAATATTAAGCCACTCAAAATTACAATTAGGTTTTCATTTTGGATAGAGTGGTGAGGGATTAAAACCCTTGTTAGTTTTTTTTGTTCTCTGTGCCCCCATTAAGAAGATTCACCCTCTCTATTTGTCCTGTTTACCATTATCATTGAAAGTGAAAGTAAAAGAAAATTCTAAATTTTGGGTTGTCCCCAGAAAAGTAATAGAAGTTAAATCTTCCAATGGGGACACTAGTCTGGTGACCTAGGGGTTCCCAAGGAATTCCCTTAATTTTAAGGAATTTCCTTTCACTTCTCACTTCCTGTTTGGCTATGAGACAGGAAGTAAAGGGAAATTTCCGCAATTGGACATAGAAGGTGAAAAAAAAGTTTTGACAGGGGTTATAAACTCCCTTGCTCTATCCAAAATGAATAAAAAATGTTTTGCATATAGTTCTACTTTAAGACTAAAATACAAATATGGTCCAAACTAGGGGTCCTGGGAAGAGTGACCTTGCATAAACCAATCCTGTCATCAATTTATACGTTTTGGTACTTTCCAATTTATATACTTCTTAGGTATTTTAAAATTGTGCAGTGCCCTTTGTTTGGGGTTGGCATTACCAGACCTGAGACTGTATTATGGAGCTTCACAGAGTTCACATATACCTTACTAGGCAACCACAGAATCTTCCAGATTTCTCCAATTATCTAAGAAAATGGAATCAACCCTGTTTCCCAATCCTTTTCTTCTTCATATCTCATTGGTATAGGGATGCAGCTCCTAACCCCACTTCTGACAAATTACAGCTGAAACCTTTAAAAGTATGGACTTCTTGCTCTCTAAACTTCACTTCCTGATGGTCAATGCCCAAACTCCACTATGGAATAACAATGTATTTCCTCACCCAACAAAGAATCTGAATGGTTGCACACTCGACTACAGATCCAAAATAGCCTTATTGGTAACCACATATAAAAGCAACACAGATGTACAGCCAGGGGAGGGAACACACTGTGACAGTGCTTTGTCAAAACCTGACTGTTAGTCCCACCATGCATACCTAAATACCTCCACAATTGAATGTTCAGGTTTGCTTAATCAGTAGGATAGCCTATACATTCACATGCAGATACATCTTGTAAGGAAAAAAGTTTAGAATAAATCTGAAATCATTAGAGCTAACAAACAAATAAAACATGTGATACAGCAAAAAACTACAGTGACAGCTATATTGGCAGTGATTGATAGAGACATTGTTCATATGCATACATCAAAGAATAAAAATTATCAAGCAAAAACACAAAAATCCATACCAAAGCATCAAAATGAACAACAATTCAATCATTATAATGGGTAAGGCCCCTTCAAAGTTAAGACCTGCTCAAATTCTTGTCTTAACATGAAATATCCAGAATGCATCACATTTACATAAAAGTCTGAATAAATCACCCCCCTTCCTCTGGGTTCTCACTCATTCTATTCCCTGTTATCTGTAGGGCAGTGGGATCACCTCCATGAACACAGTTAAAATGCATCGCAACATTAGTGCCATGTTCCTTCTCAATATTATATAGATGGTCATGGAGGCAATCCCGCAACCTCCTGGTAGTCCTGCCAATATAGTGAATAGTACATATCCCGCAGGTAATTAAGTATATAACATTCCTGGTGTTACAGTTAATAAAGGAGCTAATACTAAACTCCCAATTATTCGAAGTAGATCTACATTTATCTCCTTTCAGGCTATACGTGCAACAAGGACCATTGTTAACACCACATTTAAAGTTTCCTACAAAGTCCAACCATGTTCTACTTTGTATTCTTGAGCAGACATCACTAGGTGGCTGGTGACTTCCCAAAGAGGGAGCATGGTGTGGGACCATCCTGAATCCTTGTGAGAGAATTTTAGGATACACATCATCTTCATATGTTTAATTTCCTTATATTCCAAAATGTAAGTGTGAAGAACACTGGTATGTTTCTGAAGCTCTCCTATGAGCACTGTCACATAACAAACTAATTCTGTGTGTAGATATAGCAATATTCACCACTCTCTGAAGTGTGCCTTCTTTATAACCACACTTTTGAAACATGTGACACATCTCTATAGTTTCCTTAACCTACCAGCATTTTTTTTTGGGTGTGGGAGGAAACTGGAGTATTAAGAGGAAACCCGCGCAGACACAGGGAGGACATGCAAACTCCATGCAGAGTACATCCTGGACAAATAGAGGACCCCAGTGCCGCAAGGCAGAAGTGTCAACCACTAAGGTAATATGCTGCTTCCTTCCCTAACACTTGTAAAAGATTTTTAAAGGACTAGGTACTGGAATTTGAAACTATGAAGTTTCTATTTCTATGGTTTTACATCAGAACACTTAATCTGTAAAAAAGATATTTACTTAAAGAAAGTTTTCAATTAAGCAGTAGCTTGAATACAGAGCACAAATCAATGAATAATTAGAGTTGTCTAATGGAGTGTGCTGTTGTTTAGCGTATGTATAAATAAACTGCTTGGCAATCCCAATACGTTATTATGTACTGTACATCAAAATGTCAGCAAGAATTTGTAACACATCAATGCTTGATTTATGAAGAACGTTTTATTCACTTCTCGGCAGGAAATGTAAACAGCCCATTACTAAATGATGAAGCATGACAACTTCATTCTATTTTACATACTGAACATAAA